>NC_072731.1:23024613-23231894 GCF_026930045.1 Uloborus diversus | reverse complement strand
CACTTACTTAGTTCATACTATGAAACACAGTAAGAAACAGAGAATACTTTTCCCTTGATGAAATATTCATTGATAGAAACAGAAAGCTTTTGCATTATTTAATGCTGTTCTCGCTATTCATTTCTGATCTTCATTTTTGGTGAGTAACAAAAATAAGAGTGTCATATTTCAGTGTTGTCCTAGATTCTTAAATAATACGGAATGGAATGGAATTATTGGTAACTGAAGAATGGAAAACGAATATGAGACTTGGTGTAATTTGATTCCATGATTTGTTTTGCTTTGAGATATAAATCTGGTCTCATAAAGTGACAATATTATTTTGTGCTCTCATACATATATTCAGCTCGTGATTAATAATAGCCTGTTGCATATTTGTTGCAAAATTGCAGTAACAATATTTGAAACATGAAAGCTTTATTACATAAGTTGGGAAATACATTTTTAATGTGTTTCTTATTTTAGGAAATTCTATATCTAATAACTGCTACGTAGGTTCTACGTAGGTTCAATCAGGGCAACTTAAAGTACAGTAAAACCTATTAAGACAACAACCCTTTTAAATTGAGCACCTGTCAAAGTTGATAGCTTTCGTCAGGTACATGACGATCCACTTTTTCTGTGAATACCCTCTATAAGTTGATCACAAAAGTACTGCATCGCAAGTAATCAAATAAAACAGGTTTCACTGTATAACCACCTAGTGTATATAAAGGGTGGATCTGGCATTTGGTTTAGGAGTATTTCTGAAAGGAAGGTCAAAAGTGGCATTTTTGTGCGCAAATAGGGGGTCTGGGTAATATTTTTTGGAAAACAAGTCACCAAAATGGACCTTTAGGCTATCTTTGGTCCCTTAAGGGGCGTTCTCCCCCCCCCCCATGACCCTATTCCTCTGGATCCGTGCCAAGTATGTACATATGGGCGAAATTTAAAAATGTAATCTAAAAGAAAAGGGATTTTGAAACATCTGTTACACTTCCTCCGATTTCAGGGTGCCGTAAGAGTTATAATGCATTCATGCGAGTACATGTCACAATGTCACATCCTCCGCACGAAACTATCTAGAAATAGTAGTTAGGCTGATCTTATTACAACCTGTGAAGCCGTCAGGGATATCATGAAAATTTGATGTTTTACTTTGAGCAAGACGTTTTAAAAAATGATAAACTACGAAACTTGACTCAAAAAAGTTGTAAATATTTCTTCCACTTTATTTCTAAACTTAAACATTTTGCTAATGACTGAAAAAAAAGTTAACTGTGTTAGACAAATACACTACGGGAATTTCTATAACGAGAAAATTCTGTGCTACATTTATAGAAGTTATTTTAAATAATAATTCGAACAATCAAAACCAGGAGAGAAGCAGAAAAATTAATAAATGCAACTCTCTTGTAATTATTTTATTTCTGATATTTAGTACACGATTTCTACTTCGAAGCGATAGTTACAAGCTAAACAACCTCAGCTAATTGCATTTCTTTTTAGCTGAAATGTATGTTGCGTTTCTTGTCATTATCAATCACATCTAGCCGGTCAAATTTTTCAATTTCTTTGAAATTATTTTCTGACAACAGCTGTCTTTAAATGAGAAAAAATGAGCCGTAAGAAAACTTCAGGGCTTTTATTTCTCGTTTTTTTAGGGTATTGTACATTTCTAAAGCTTTGATTTTTCCCTTTTGCTTTTTATTCTTGCATTTCGATTTCATTTTCTTCATGCAATAAAACTCCATTGTAAAAAGATATACTTTCTTTTACAATGGATTGTAAAATTGGTACTTGTTGTAGTTATTAAATTAGATTTCTGGAACATAATTTTCAAAATTTAAATACATTTCTTCTTAAAATGTCATTACTTATCAAACTTAAGATTGATATTTAAAGTAATAACGTTCTGAATTAAAGTGTCGGATACTCAGCGGGATAATTACCCTCAAATGTACTATGTATCGAACACCACAGAAATTTGAACTAAATATAAAAAATAAATGAAGGACACAATCTATAGAACTAGCCATTCACGCTTCTATGCTGCCGCGGGCAGGTAAAGGACAGTAACTGCATTTTTTTCTTTTTGTTTTGTAATTTTTTTTTTCCATCTATTGTATGTTAGCTTTATTGTACAAGCTTGCTTAATCGGTTTCCGCTGAAAAATAAGCGCGAAAAAACGTCTTCCAACGCTTCCCTGTTGTTAGTATTGAATCCGAAATGCATTTCTTCCAATGTCTCGAAAATTCATTTCTGCAGATATTGCCGTTTGCCTGCCCACGGCTGTATATCTCTTGTACAATAACGCTGCTGCTTCGATGTATTACTTATATCCAAGAGGGGAAAGAAATCGTGGGAAAAGAAGTGTTTGGTTTCTAAATGTGCCAAGTAATGCAGAACAGTTGCAAAACTTGGATTTTTATCTTCAACCAATTGCTCCCAAGTGAGATATCATGACAGTACCGCCATCTTTGGCGGCCTGTATCTCGGCATAGGAATTTTTTTCGGTAAAACAAGAGTAAAACATATTTCTTAATATTTTATGAATTTTTAACATAGGTTGAATTCAAAAAAAAAAAAAAAAAAAAAAATCCGAGACCATCAAGTTACGCCCCTTGTGGGATTGATATAGATTCTACCAGCAGCAATTTTTTCATTTGCTATTATTATTTTTTTTTAAACTTATTTTAATTCCGGAAAATGTCATATTCGTTACATTTTTTCGAGATTATTGTCACCCGTGATTCAATGCTCTAAGTATGCATTTTTGCTTTTCATACAGCTGTTAATTATTTTAAAATATCCAAACATAGCCCATATTTTACAAAATCAAAATTACTTACTAGCTCTACTTGTCAAAACAAATTTAAAAAAGTCTGAACTATTTTCTACCTATTTTCTCTACACTGCAAAAAAAAAGCTGTTGTTTTTACAGTAAAATACTGGCAGCTCGCATTCCAAAGAAAAACTGCAAAAATTACAATTCTAAACTGTAAAATTTGCAGTAATATACTGTTTTATAGCAGACTTTTACTGTGAAATTTACAGCGATAAACTGTAAAATTAGCAGTAATATACTGCTTTTTAATAGAACTGCCCTGTAAAACTTACAGTATCAAACTGTAAAATTAGCAGTAATATACTGCTTTTTAATAAAACTGCCCTGTAAAACTTACAGTATCAAACTGTAAAATTAGCAGTAATATACTGCTTTTTAATAAAACTGCCCTGTAAAACTTACAGTATCAAACTGTAAAATCAGCAGTAATATACTGTTTTAGGAATAACTTGACCTGTAAATTTAACAGAGATAATATGTAAAATCAACAGTTATATACTGTTTTGTAACGGAATCGCCCTGCAAAATCAACAGTATCAAACTGTAAATTTCGCAGTATTATGCTGCGGAATCAACTGAATTGTGCCATAAAAGCAGCAGTAGTATACGGTTTTATAAATGATTTGTACAGTAAAATTAACAGCAGTAAACCATAAAATGAAGTTATCAATTCTTATGCAAAAGGGTTTTTTTCACCCTATCGTTTCTTTTCATAGCCGAAATCACTGCTTTTACAGCTGAAGAACAATATCGAAAAGTAAAGCAATTGAGTCAGTATGTACGTTGTATAAATCAGCCTACATACGAAATCTGTTCCTTTTCTTAAGTTTTTCAACAACAAAAATAATGTTTTAGGCTATGAAAAGCGACAAATAAAGAAATATAAAACACTTTTCCATAGAAATAGTTAACTGCTGCTAAATATATGTTTTATTGATATTAATTTCCTTGTACACAAAATAAATTAATGCCCCATCTCAATATTTTATAAACACATGTTAAAGAAGAAAAAGTGGTGCATTTTCATTTCTACAAAAAACTTTTAGCTCTATTGCAGACTTAAAAGTTTTCAAATTGAAGGAAATTGCAAAATATGGTCTGAAGCTTTATTTTAAGAACAGTTATAGCTTTTTCATAATACAAAACTTTTTGATCCATGGAGGTAGTAAAAATGAGAAAGGTTTTTTATATATAACTGAAAATACTACATCATATCTTCACTAAAAGTACTTTTTTCACTTCCAGCATTATTGTAATGCTAAAATGTCCAGCATAACGTGAGAAATGTTTTGCAATATGCAATCCATTAAACCTTTAAGTTTATTTTAACTTGATGCATGCAATTATATGCATTTATTTTTCTTTTATGGTAAAACAAAATATTTTCATGGTTTTCTTTTTTTTTAATGTTATAAGTTGCATTTGGATCTACTTTATTTGAGAAATACTAGTAACAAACTAATTTTATTTCACACCATATGTGCAGTATACAGCATTTAGACTGCACAGAATGGTTTTTATTCTAAACTGATTATTACAGATTAAATAATACTTTATCCTATTAACCTTTTAAAGTTTACATAGATGAAAACTATAAATATGTGACGGTTTAAAATTCTAGAGCTACTAAACAGAAACAATTTTTCACTCGGTATAATAAAATCTGCAGGTTTATGAGTACTAGTATTAAAGTTAAAAATTGGTTTTACTACTCCAAAAATTATATAACTTTATATTATGTTATACTGTTTTCATGAGAAAAAATAAAACATTCACACCATTAAAAATTGCCAAATTATTTTATTTCGTATACATCACCTATAAATATCGATTAGTAGTTTTTACAGTGAGATTGCAGAAATTCATTAAAACCGAATGCTAATTTTTTCAAGGCCAATATTTTTCCATTACAAACTTGATTCTTCTTTGTGACATCTTTGCCGACTTAGGTGCCATCACTAGGCCTTATATCATGAAAGCATCTGTCAAAATAAAAATTGTTAGAATCTCATAAAACTTGTGGACACCAAAAAACATTCATGGAAAAATCAAATTACGTAGGTATAAAAATACACCCTAAAATAATTAAAATTATGACTCTGAATGATCTGAAATTAAGATTGCCTTGGGAGTTTCTTTTATTTTGAAACCGCTTAACATATACCTAAATTGTAATTGAATCGTTAATTTCAGGAACCAGTAAGCGCGAAATATGTTGTTTTAAGGAGAAAAAAAAAACTGCTGTGCAGCAATTTGGAAACTACGCAATGCAGCAATTTGGAAACTACGCAATTGAAAAGGTGGTTTATTAGTGTCTAATTGAAATAGACCTTATCTGAATACTTTACATAAGAACTCAAAAAAGAAAAAAGAAAGAACATAATCTTACATTTTATCTTCCATGTCAAGAAATAGACTTATACTGGTTTCTGAAATACAATTTAAAAAAATCCTTCTAACTTTCGGTAGTTTTGAAGGATTTTGTAATACATAGGAGACCGTTGATTAAGAGTAATATTTATTTTTTTCGATCGGATAACTGAAGTGATTGGTGATCGGGAGAACATATATCTTAAGGATAATAAAACTTGAAACTAGTTTCTTCTTATAATAGGCTCCAGATTATTGGATTGCAATATGTTTACTTCAAAGCAATAATTAAGATGCGGTAGAGAATTATTTTTTTAGAAATGGAGCAAGGTCGACGTTTAGGACAACCAATTGGGAAATATTGAGGTATTCATTTAAAATAATGAATACTGTAGCTAGCCTCTTTTAGCCCCCCCCCCCCCTCCCCGAGTTGCTATAGTAGCACTGAAAACCGTAGATGTTTTTTCTTTCTTTTTCTTTAACTCATATTCCATTCCAACACTTGTTAACAGCTCGAGCTATGTTCAACTGATACCAGCTTCATATTCTTTTTCTTCGACAGCTGCCCATTATTAGAAATCTGAATATGAAACAATGTGTGATGTAAAATAATTTAGATTTCTGTACTTAATATGAAATATTTACTTGTAATTTTTTAAAATATTTTTGTTTCATATATTTTATTCCACAATTGTGTTATTATATTGTTTAAATTTAATTTTTTGGAGCTTTTTTTCTAAGTACTAAGGAACTGCATAAAAAAATCATTTGAGTTGGAATAAAATAATACCGTAAGAGCATTCTATCTTATATCTGTCTTAATATTTAAGCATAATTTAAGATGTTTCATTTATATTTTATGTCTTTTAAAATGTGGACGCCCCCCCCCCCCCCGTTTGGAACAGCTATCGATATCCCCATTTAATCCGCCGGCGGCTTTTTTTTTTAAGTGCTACTTCTTTTGATAGGATTTAGAGAATTTATCTTTAAGTTTTTCAGAATTTACCTGAAACTCGGAAGAAACAATTCTATATTCCCAAAATCAAGATGACTTAGTTAAAGTAAATTCAGTAAAAGTGAAAATCGATCATAAAAGTTGAAAGTTTTAAACAAAAGAATAAATCGACAAACATGTCAAGAAATAGATTAAATCTGATACTGCCAGTTCTAATCATTAAGAAATTGTAAGTCCACATTTGGCCCGCCGTCCTTGCTGTAAACAATGCTTCCCTTCTTGGAAATGCTTGCCAGAAGACCGCACCTCTTTTAACTGTAAATTTAAATATGCTCACATTTGCAAAATAACTGCTTTTTATTTACATTACAATGAAAATAATCTATAATTTTGTTTGATAAGTGTCACAAGTCTGAATATACGAAGAAAGTTTCATACGCTGTAATACATCGTACTTTAAACTCTAATCTTTATTGTTGCTCTCATTATAAAGTCGACTTTAAATTTTGTTCCTTTAAATTTTTACAAACATACGTACAATAAATAATAAAGAACTTAACATTCTGATTTGGTTCCTTCAATTTTACTAACATGTAAAAACAAAGAATCAGTGCTCCAAAATTTACTGGAAAATAAAAATAAAAAAATAAATAAATAATGAAATAAATTACGTTTAATTTAGCACTAACAGAAATTTCTATATTCCGGTGATTCTTGAAATGATATTTTTCAACTACCCATAAAAACCAATATTGAATTACAAGTTTAAAAAACCCAGACGTAAATGAATTGTATGATCCATCACATTTAAATCAAAACAAAATTTAGTTTATCTTGTTCCAAGACATAGTTCTTGATTGTAACATAAAACCTGACAACGGGCACACAAAAATCAGCTTCAGGGGCCCAATATGGCACACAGACCGTAGGATAGGCTTTAGTGGCTAAGAACGCTCTAAAGCTCAAAAGCATTTTTGATTACAAATTACATCCTAAAACATAAAAATATAAATGAAAAAGGTACTTATAAACTTCCATTACCGGCATTCATGTCACTAAGTGAATCATTGCAACATCGTTCAGACTAGAGGCTTCTTTGAAATTCCAAGCGGAACACAACCACGAATTGCCATCTTGATAAAATGAGACCACCCATTCAATTCTGGTACCACTAAACTCATAGAAATAATATTGCATTAGTGAATAAATTTAGATGAAGGAAATTCAGGCGGCTGGAATGAAATACTTTAAGACATGAATAAAAAAAAATAGAAATATATTACAGGTCATCCGTTTGTATGCACAAATTATAACTTAAACATAATGGAATAATTGAAACATTTCAAAAAAAAGAAAAAAAAACCCTCGAAAAATATGTCATTGCAATTCAAGCTTTATGTAAGTTTTCCCTAGAGAAAGGTTTTGTAAAACAATCAGCTACATTATTTTTAGTTTCATCAAATTGTATTCCAAATTCATTTTTATCAATCAAATTCCTTAGGAAATAGTACCCCACATCAATCTGCTTATTTCTGCAATTTTCTATTGCAGAACTAGAAAAATCGATTGCAACTAGATTGATTAATAGTACTCTGTACTGTGACAATCTAAAATTCTGAACTCTTTTCGTAGCCAATTGATTTAAAATTCCTTTAACCCACATCCTTAGATTATTCACTAATTGAAATATACTCCGCTTCCATCGTTGACAGTTGTACGCATTTTTGTTTGAATGTACCACCATATTATTCGTACTCTATCCAAAAACACTACAAGCCCCCCCCCCCCCACCCCATTGAAATCCGGTCGTCGTGATTCGAGGCGTAATCTATCAGAATGACAATGATTTATTCAATTTACAGACAAAATTTAGATTTCAGGGACGAACAAACCTTTCAGGTTGTCTCACAAATCTCCTCTTTTACATCCGCATATAGATACGCATTGCAAACATCTACATGGAAATGGACTCAATGTAGCTTATACACAAAAATTGAAAAGAAAGCCTCAATCAAAGGAAAGGAAATTACTGGAGAAAACACTTTCGAAAATTACCCCCCCCTCCCCACCTGGTGGGTATTTAAAATTACCAGTCTGGTCTTGAAGCGCATTATTTCATTCTGCTCATTTGTTTTTAAATTAAAAAAAAACATCTGTACCCTTTTTTCTTTCTAAAACTTTCATTCAGTGGAACCAATACGTAAACGTTTCTTTCTCATATCACCTGAATTTCGCCATTCCGTTTTGCCAAATTTAAATCTCGGAAATGTTAGCTTCTAGCATACTTGAATTATCCCCCCCTATCTTCATAAAAATCCTATACTTTTCTTGAATTATCATCACAAGTGAAATTAAAATATTTTGTGTCATATTCAATGTTATTTTCAGAACAATAAACCTCGGCTTCACGATTCGGACTTTAGAAACTTCGTGTCAATAGAATAATACTTATCCCTGTATTCTTTATTTTGCCTTGGACTTGCTTTAATCCATTTAATTCTCAACATGCTATTTTATGATTTTCAGGATATTCTTCTGCTACTTCAGATTTACACAGTAGTGAAATAAAACTGTGTCCCTCTGTTTCTCGTTCCTGAGGGGGGGGGGGGTCGTCCAGAATTTATTTTCATCGAATTTAACATTCAGCGTTTCTGTCACTTCGCGATTTTTGAGATCCCAAATTCTGTAACCTTTCGTATGAAACGCATATCCTACCATGACTCCTTGTTGAGTTCTCATATCCAATTTGTTTATTTTCTGTTTTGGAAGTCCAATATACGAAATGCATCCAAAAAAACTCCGGGAGTGTTTAATAGATGGCTTCCTTACCCCAAATAGCTCAAAATAGGTTTTGTTTAATAGATGGCTTTCTTCCCCCAAAAAGCTCAAAAAAGGGTTTGGTTTTTCCTTTTAAAGCCGCTCTAAGTCCGTAAGCAGTGGAAGTACATAGCTGCTTCGGCTCAGAACTGCTGAGGCAAACCCGATTCATTTCAAAGTTTCCATTCAATTAATGTTGACTTATAGTGTTCTATGACGCTACTTTGTTAACTAGAGGATTTGTTGGTTTTTTCGATTATTATGCTTTGGTCGCTAAGGTAAATTTCAAACCAGGAGTTCAGAAATTCCTTTCCGTTATCGGAGCTTCGCCACAAATCTCTCTTATCTTTTGAAACCTGACAAAATGTTCTTAAACCTCACTTTTCTTCTTAAAGAAATAAACTGGAGAGTTTCTTGAAAAATCGTCTATTATTGTGAAAATAATCGCCCCCCCCCCCCCGCTTTAAAGAACTCAACTGTTAAGGAACCCATCGTATTCAAATGCAAAAGGTCTTACCGGGTGTTGGCTTGAATCTCCGTTACAGGTTTAAACGAAGTTCTCCGATTTTTTCATTTTACACGGATAACAATCTGACATATTTTTACTTTTGATAAGCAGTGAAAGACAGTGAAGTACAGAATCACACTTTTCGTTATTTATAATATACTTTTTGTCTTCATCCTGAACATGTTGATGCCAAAATTTAAGACTCAAAGTGTTCTAAAAGTTAAAATGTAAGGAAACTGATGAGTTTCAAGGTTGTAAGAGTTTCAAATTCTACTGTAGTTTCTCGAGCATCTACTTTTCTAAATGAGCATGCCCTTCAAAGCGAATAAAATATGACAAACAATGCATAATAATGTAAATATTCTGCTTTAAATTTAAAAGCTGTAATTTTGACGAGAACGAAACACTGCCAGATCAGAAATGAAAAGCTGAAAATTTGAAAATATAGCCAGGCATGGCCTGAACTTAAATATGTTGGGAAGGCGTATAATCTCAATTTGCCAAATGGAACTTAAATATTTGCTGATTAATAAAATACTGGTAAATGCACACATTAAGTAAGCACAATTAAGTACAATATCTAATGAAATTTGCACATTCGAGAATTTAAAAATTGCAACATTACAATTATGTCCCCAAATTTGCCGAATAGCCAGACAAAATTTTCCCAGTATGGCATTTTTGGGGAGGTCATAGAGACTTCCCGTGACCTCCAATCGAGTGCCTTTGAATATAATTTCTAAAATTATTTTTACGTTCCCAAGTTTCAATGGTACTAGTGCAATTTTCCTGAAGTAAAACTTTAATTTCCTGCTGACGCAAATATAAAACTTTTAAAACACAAGGGTTTCGTGTTTGTATTTTAAAATGCTTTTTTTTTTTTTTTTTTTTTTTGAGTTCTTTATTGATGATTTTTTCAATTATTATTATTTTACTTTCGACCGTTAAGTATGAAAGCTGGCTCCAGATTTCAGAGAATTTTGAGTCGTTCAGACATCAGAGTATTGTATTTCCACAGTGACAAATTCTTCAGCAAAAAATATCAGTAAATTGTATACTGTTTGCATGTCTCTCTGTCACGTTGTTATTTTATTTATTTTCATTTTATTCATCGAATTATGTATAAAAGCTACTGATGCTATAACGTAAAGTTTTTCAATAAAATGGTTAAATGCAAAATGTTAAAGAATTTAAAACTGAACATAAGAAAAAAAAACAGAAGAAAGAAGTCAATCGCGATATGTTAAAAATTCACTAGAGAAAATAAAAATTTAAATTTTAAGCACTGACATAGTATATAACACAAAATGTAATCGTACACAAAGTTTAATGTTCTAATAACTTTAAATACGATCAAGAAAGGAATTGATTTATTTTTAAATAAAATTTGAGTTTCAGAAAATGTTTAAAAACTATCACACGTGCAATAAAATATTCAGAATCACAACAACTACTCGGATTTTTGCTAGAAAGCAATCGCTACAACTTAGCAACTATAAGAAATTGCAAAGTCAGCATCAACGAATATTAGGATACGAATTGCGATTTCAAAATAAACTGTTATTTTACATACATTTTCGATGATAAAGAAAACTATATTTTGAGGAAAAGGGAATGAATATAATATAACCAGCACTTACCTTTAACTTGAATTACAGTTGAACAGTTCTGCCTCAGCACATCCGAATAATCAAAAAACATGGCTGCCAATATCTTGAATTCATTAGTTTCTGTTCCCGTATGAAAGAAACACCTTTTGCGCATCGTTTTGCGCAATCTAAAATATTTTTACAGTTTTTCTTTGTTATTTAGCACAGCAGTATTAAACTGTAGGAAAAAGCAGTATATTACTGTAAAAACAACAATTATTTTTTGCAGTGTAGTTGCTGTAATCGTCAATTTGTGCTTTTTTGACGTTGTTTTTTCTTACTTTACTATTCAGCACAAAAGTACTTATTTACCTTATTTTCTACTGTTGTTTTAGCAGCTCACGTGGTCTTAAATAAATCGATATTTAAGTGAGTTAGAGAAATGGCGTTTGCTTATTTACGCCATTCTAACATTTTCTTGTTCCGCGTTTGCTCTGAGTAATGTAATTTGTGGATAAAATATGACGTCGCTACTTACGGGGGTAATTGCTGCTTGTCCTCTCTGCTCCGTTGTTTTCCGTACTTCGAAAAATGAAATACGAGATTGTTACATTTAATATGTTTATCTTTTAGCCTTCTTTTTTTTAACTTTTGTGCCATCAAATCTTGATGTTTAATTTATGGGCTAACGTTTGTTTCAAATTCTGATTCACTTCTTAGTGTAACTTTCCAAGCGAAAATGCTTATGTTTCGGGAAAGACAGGAAATGGAGAATGTCGACTTTCACCTGTTATTAATCGGAAATGTTCGGTCTTTAACCATTATTTTGGTAAGAGAATGTTGAATATCATCGACTGTTAGCGTCTTGCACAGTAATACAGGGGTGCCCACCGAGAAGGGGGTCATGGCGCAGATTGCGCCATTGAAATTTTTAGGGAGGTTGTTTTGACGGGTATTTTTCCCTTTGGGGGGGGGGGGCTCTTGCTTTTGGAGGGTCTTACAATATTTATGGGGGTGCGCCCTTGCTATTAGGGGGGACACCCCTGAGTAATATGCATACACCATATTCCTTCGTTATATCGTGCTTTTCGGAAGACAGCAGAAAAAGTGCGATATTTCCGTAACCTCGATCAAACCGAGGTTATGAGAAGTAACGATTCATTTAACATAAAAAGAAATGATGTACATACAAACGAAGAACTTCGTTTATTATCAGATCAGGGCGGCTACCTTAATACAAACCAACGGAAACAAAATAGTTTATAATTGTTCTTTTAAGATGAAAAAAATGTATTTGAAATATTTCTATCATTTTTTGATGAAAGGAAAATCCAAACGTACAGCTCGCGGCAGCGAGTTTAGAGGAATAGAAAACACCAATTTTGTTCATTTAGTAAAAAAAGGAGATGCGACTTTTTCTGAAGAAAACAATATTTTTAAGTCAGCGGTTTTAAATTTAAGTAAGGTTTTGTTTGCATGTAACTTTTCGGGAGACAACTTAAAAGCGTACGTACATACGTAAGTATGTACACATGTATCTCGCCTAAATCAGAAAAAGGTGAGCCATGGTAGGTTGAAGCTTTAAGTGTATTTACTGTATAAGATTTAGTTGTGTACATCCTCTTTTGGCTCCAAAATTGCTCACGTTTTTCGTAGCAAATCGATGTTTATTTCTATGCAAACTGAAGCAATATCGTAAGTTTATACTCACGTGGCAAAATACCGCCAAGCTTCTTGTCGGACATTGTCTTTCTCCTTCAATATATCGCCAAAATGGGTAGAATTTTTCCTCTAAAAGAACTGCCGAATACAGTGTCAGTTTGGCAGTTATCTGATGAGATTCTAGTAGAACTAAGGTTAAAACTGTTAATTTTGTATCATGAATCTCTGTAAAACAGCCTTTTATGCATTGATCCGCAACAAATTAAGTGTTTAAAATATTCTTCTACTCACTTACAGTCCTTTTTAATGCATTTTTGTTATTTTTACACGTTTCGTTTAATTTTGAAGCTGAATTTTCAGGTTTCAAATGACAACAAAAAATAACATTTCATTAAATTTAAAAGTGCCGTCCTTTATATTTGTGGAGCTGTATAAGTACTCGTACATACCTCTTAATTTATTTAAAAATAAAAACTTTGATTTAAGTCTTGTGGCGCCCACATCAGATATTTTTTAGCTATTATTATTTTTCATTAATTTTCAAAATGTCAAAAATGTTTAGGTTATTAAGTCAAAATACTTTTCATTATTTGCAGGTTTGACAACCAAAAGATGTCTAATGGAAAATATTGAATGAATATTTTTCGTTATGGTGTTTCAACTTTTGGTAAGTATTTTTCTTAAATAATATTTTACACATAGTATGTTTCATAACCTGTCTTCGGAAACAGTTTTAAAAAATTGAACTAGTAATGATTAAACCCATTCATAATAACAATATTTGACGGTAATCAAAGTAAATTCTGAGAGACAGAAAACTAACGCGAGCTGCGCTGTCAGTAAAAAATAACTAGAATAACGAAATCTCAAGCTCATTTATTTACTTTTGAAAAATATACTTTAACTAGATTCATAAATCTTCGGTGCAAAGTAATAAGTGTGGTGTAGAATAATTTAAACTACCGAGTAACTGATACTCTCAGAATGGAATACGGTTTTATATTCCATAGTGAGTATTGTTCTTGATGGGTACAACACATCCTCTTGCTTTGCGAAGGGTTTCCAAAGGAGGAAACAAAACTATCTGAATAATAATGGTAAGGTAGTTTCAGCAATGAGTTTTTATTATTATTTTCATTATTCGAAACACGATCTATTTCGTCCTTAAAAAATATCAAGCAAATAATAATTTATTTCTAAATTAAAAAAAAAAGCCTTCAAAAAACACCTAGGAACTAAAACGCAAAAAATAACTACTTACACTTATATACTATTTCTTGACCAAGCTTATACATGAAATTTATTTGACAAATGCAGTAGAAAAATCAACTAAACACCCAATTATAAAATAAACACTTATTTTAATTACTTCACTGTAAACTATTTTAATATCTAACTAATTGTATACAATTTCTTAATTTTTACTCACCTTTTGAAGTCGGTGCCTCTTAAATACTATCACGTCAGTTATACATGAAATTCATTTGACAAATCCAGTAGAAAAATCAACTAAACACCCAATTATAAAATAAACACTTATTTTAATTACTTCACTGCAAACTATTTTAATACCTAAATAATTGTATACCATTTCTTAATTTTTATTCACCTTTTGAAGTCGGCGCCTCTTAAAAACTATCACGTCAGTTATACATGAAATTTATTTGACAAATCCAGAAGAAAAATCAACTAAACGCCCAATTATAAAATAAACACTTATTTTAATTACTTCACTGTAAACTATTTTAATACTTAAATAATTGTATACGATTTCTTAATTTTTATTCACCTTTTGAAGTCGGTGCCTCTTAAAAACTATCTAACCTAACTGACTACCCATCGAATATTAAATTAAACACTAATTGAACTAAACACGAAATTAGTCTTTGAAGCCAAACTTAGTCAATTTCGTTAGGTAGTAGTTTATAGGAAGCACCAACTTCAAAAGGTGAAAAAAAAATTAAGAAATTGTATATAATTAGTCGGGCATTAAAATAGTTTACCGTACAGTAATTGAAATCAGTGTTTATTTTATAATTGGGTGTTTATTTTATTTGATTTTTGTACTGGAGTTGTAAAATAAATTTTATTTATAGGTTTGGGTAGGAAATAGTATGTAAGTGTAACCAGTTATGTTTTGCTTTTTAACTCCTGATTATTTTTTGATAGCAGTTTTTTTTTTTATTAAAAATAATATTGTTGTTTGCGGGTCGTAGTTAATAATAGCTATGAAGATATAGTAGGTCATTGCCTCGAGAGATTGCACTTCTGTATTATCATTTAAGACAACACGAGAAAGGTTTACAGCACAAAAAGAGGAAACAACACACGTAGCTCCGGCCGGGAATCGAACCCCCGACCACTGTCATTCGAAGCCAAGCTTCTATCTCAGAGCTCTTGAAGCCCCTCTTTTTCGTTTCCTTAAAATCTTTGAAGACAGATCTTAAAAATCATGTTGCCCGATAAGTGTAAAAATTTGTATCGGGCATGTATTCCACCCCCCCCCCCCCCACTTGCATTCCCCGCCGGGAAGGTAGATAATTAACCAAGAAATACTTTCCCACAGAAAAAGTATGCGGTACTTCATGGCAAAGAAATGTCAGAATTCTTCACGTGCGTGCCATATTGGGCACATGCCGAATAAACATTTCTTTCGCTTCAGTCACCACTATTAAAGAGAATGGTAACACTGTTGAGTGTGTAATTTATTTATATAGAAATAAATAGCAATGGATTCATACCGGAGCTTTCAAAGCCGATTCTTTATCAATAAATCTGTAGTAGATATATGTATGTTTTGCGACATTTTTGTTAATATGCAAATTGATAAGACGTTTTGTGTGTAAAAGTTTTATCCGAGTATGCGTTTTCTAGACTGTGCCCGGCAGGGTGTGTAAAATCTTGAGATTTTTCAAGCCCTGATAGAAGAAATGTTTTAAAAACTTTTTAACGATCATGAAAGTATTCATCACATTCTTTAAAATGTATTTCAAATCAGTGTGTACGTGCAGTCATTTTTGACAGGAAGTTTGCTATTGATGAAATTTGTACTATCTGAAAATAATAAAATCGTATTTCCCCTGATTTCATTAAATTTTGCTGGGAATTTTTTACGTTTGATACTTATATTTCATTACTATCAATGTTATTTTAACATATCTGAAAGCATTTTTTTTGTGGGGCGGGGGGCAGGAGTTTAAAAAAACGGATAATATTAAAAGCGAGTTTTCAAAAAGATTCGTGCCGTAATTACACAATTCGATAACTTTTTAAGTCAATATTTACAAAAAATAATGCTGCATTCTTTGCTTGTGATAACGCTGGATAACTTATAACTTCAATGGGCGAAGAAGGAACTAAAAAAATGAAATCGAATCATTTTTACCTTTTATAATACTTAACTCGGTATATTTTTTAACAAAAAGTAATTCATTTTTCACCTTTTCTACGTCCGAGGCATCGTCAAAAAGTTTCTGGATAAAATAACAAGCAATATATAGAACATTTTAAACTGTGTTGTTTATCGATGCGGATAAAAATAGAAAACTTACGCAATTAAACAAGAGTGAAAAAAAACATTGAAAAACCATTCATGCTTATTGTCGTTCAAAAGCAAGGGGGAGTGGGCTTTTGATGTTATCTCGCGTAAATGTTTTGGAATTGTAGTTTTAAAAAACGCCATTTCAATACAGTTTTGTCAACGTTTGGGGAATGGAGAGGAGCTTTCAGGATTGTCCCCGTAATGTTCTTTTTTTTTCTAATGAAGTCCAATCAATATTAATAATAATAATAAACGAAGAAGTTTGAACTGTCTTTCGTAATGTAAGTGTAAGGAAGGCTCTTCCCAGAAAAAAAATCTTAAACTGATGTCTTAAAGACTCAAATTAAAGCCATCTTAAGTAAACTCAGAGCAAAACGTGTTTGGGGTTCTCTCACAGAAATTTTGCAAAGTTAAAAACAGTTTTTGAACGTCCTTTAAAACGTTATTTCAGAGGGAGAAAAGATAGGGCCCGAAAGTTCTTCCAGTATTTTTTTTTTAACTGATGCAATCTTAAGAACTCAGTCTTGAACTTCTTATGGGGCCTTCAGAAAAAGATCTTTGTTTTTTTTTCCTTTCTAAATTTTAGTCTTAAAAATGTAGTTTTACGCTATCTTGGCGGGTTCTCTTCCTGAATTTCCCCCTCAAACTGGAATCTTTATAACGCAAATAGAGGTCATCTTTGAATTAAAAAAAAAGGAGGGCGTGCACTGAGGAACTTTTTCTCGGAAAACTTTCACAATTGAAATTTTAAAACTGAAATTTTAAACAGTATTTGTTGACGTTAATTTTCGGTTAACCTCACCCAGAATGTTTTGAAATTGAAATCTTAACTTTGAGGCAATATTTTATGATGAAAAAAGTGCGGGAGCAGTTGACCCCCCCCCCCCTTAAGACCCCGATTCAACGCCACTGGGTCTGTGGCATGGTGTAACGCAAAACGAATTTGCATGGTGTAATGTTTCAAGGATAAAAAAAAAAACTGGGATGTGAAGTTTCGTCTGGATTGGTACATAAGAGCCCCTACGAACGTAATATAGAAGACTTTTTATCTTACCAATATATTAATGGCATTATTTCAAAGAATTTTTAAATGGAAATGGCTCAGAGGCTCAGAGTTGTATAGAGAGCGGGTTCTCGTAACTATACATTGAATAAGTTTTCCGACTGATTGGGATGGGTGATACTGTAGATTGGTTACCACCCTCATCAGATCTTTGGCCCCTCGATTTCTTTTTGTTGAAACGTTATTTTGCATGAGACCCACATTGAACTTTAAGAAACTATCGTCGTTGGATTAATGGCTGTTTCAAGGCAGGAGAGCAATTTGCTGGTGATCCAAATTCCGGTCGCTGTTTCAAACACTCATTGTAATTATGTGTCATTTCACTTTCTTTCATAATGTAATCGATTTTTGAGTGCCTTCTAACTTTGAGTATTCGTTTAATTGTAAGATAGGATTTTTTCGAGATTTTCAAAGGATTACAAAACGTTTTTAGTATTTTTCTAGCTGAATTGCCCCAGCTGAAAATATTGTAGAAGCAAGAGATGAATATCAAAAGGTACTTATAAAGCTAATTGTAATTAAAGTTAAGACATTGACTATTGTTTGTAATGGTGATCTATGCTCAGGGTCCGATTACGTCATCAGGGGGCCCCAGGCCAAACGGTTTTTTGGGGCCTCTCTTTAGTTAATCCTTACAATTTTACCTTTGCCTAAAACTGCTTAGGGCATTTGCGGGCCCTAAAAAGCAGGGAACCTAGACCACGGCTTAGTTGACCTATTCTGTAATAAGGCCCTGCCTATGCAACTCAGGAAAACTAAGTTCTAAGAGATGTCCTCCTCGATTTAAGGGAAAAGAGCGACTTCAGTTTAGACTCGATTTGGCTTTAAAAACTGCAATCAGCCTTTCGATAATTTTTATCCTGACCAAGAAACGAACAGCCCTTAATCCAGCACCCTTAGATGTATTGTCAAACTATTAAATAATGAAATTAACATTGAACAAAATTTTAAATATCTATTAAGTTCAGTGCTTGATTTGAATTTTTTCAAACATATTGTCAACATTGAAGTAGGTTTTTTTTAAATTTACTTTTATTTTATTTTTTATCAACTTTAAATGTGTTATTTTTGTAAAGCTGCTTTTGCACGTGATTTTTAGATCAAATGTTTAACATATCCTTTAACTGCTGTAAAAATTGTAAACTTATAGAAATTTGGCATAACTTGTTTTCAAAACTGCTATTATAAATATTTCCCCCTGGAGATAAAAAATAAAACAAAATAAAATCTACTCCACGTGGTTTTCGTGCTAATCTTGTTTTAATAAAGTGTAAGAATTTTAAAAATATTTGCTCAGCATTCTACACGTCAAATATTTTATTGCCATCTTCTGTTTCTTGCAGTCCAAATTTTTCTTCAATTTACGACGATAGAGGTCTTGTTCAGAAATGCATGCGTCTTCAGACAAGGAATGAAATTTCAAGGAACTTTATTGCTAGAGCCATTTGGGATGTTAGCAAAGAATAGAAGGATCATAAATTCCTGTGTCTTCAATTTTACGAGCAGAGCCCGCAGCCGTTAATGGCTGTAAATTTAGGACCAAATTAAAAGTTGCATTTTGGAGGAGAGTAATAAGCCTTAAAGACCTCCTTAAAAATCAAAGTTGTAAAAGTTCACTAGAAATTCTTTGCGTTCTTGACAGAGTTTAAACTCATCTGACTCTGTTGTCTACAATATATATATATATATATATATATATATATATATATATATATATATATATATATATATATATATATATATATATATATATATATATATATATATATATATATATATATATATATTGGGAGTTTGATATATGGAGTTATATATATAATATATATAATAATATATCGGTGGGAGTTTATATATATATATATATATATATATATATATATATATATATATATATATATATATATATATATAAGTAAGCAAGAGAGAAAAGGTGATGGGTTCAAACTCCCACCGAAATGTTTCAAAACTTGTTAAAAAATTTCTTTTTAATGAGTTTTTCTTTTTTCTTTTTTTTGGCTGAAAAAATTGTTTTTACTTCCTTTTACATAGTAAAGGAAGTGTTGTATTCGCGAAAAAAAAATTCCCTCAAAAGTGCTCCTTAATTTCCATTTAGCTCACCCCCGAATGAAGGTTGACTTTTCTTTTTTTTCGACACGACCACACGCGCAAGACCGTGTGGATGCCCAACCTATGGATGCCCGAAATAGCCATTTTGACGATCCACGAGTTAGTTACAACGAGTTTTCTCGTGACATCCGTATGTACGTTTGTATGTACGTATATTTCTCGCTAAACTCAATGATGGTATGCCGTAGAAAGTGGAAATTTGGTAAGTAGACTCCTAGTTGTGCACCTTTCCTTTTGGTTGCATTTGGATGCTCCAAAATTGGGTCTTTTACACCTTTTTTGGGGGAAATTATTGTTAAATTTAATGCAAACTCAAGTGGTGTTTGGCGGATGCTAGGCAGTATATCGCCCGGCTTTTGATCGCCAAGTCTTTTCACCAACTTGACGACAAATCGGGCGGTAAACCATTGAATCACGCTAAAATTGCCAATATTGAAAAAAATAATCTTTGAAAAAAACGTTTTTTTTTTTTTTTTTGCTTCGGTTTGCAACAATTTGTGGATGAAAATATTTTATGTGTTTCCTTGCTTACTCCAAAGCACTATTATCATTAAATTGGTATAAAAGGAAATCATGTGATGCACACATCAGCTCGTTTCAGTTTCATTTGAAAAAAAAATTATTCTTATTAGAAATTGTACAAAGCAATGCATTAGCTGACACAAAATAAAGCAGAGAATTCCTGACGCTGAGAAAAAAAATATCAAAGAGAAACGCACACACACACACACACACACACACACACACACACACACGCACGCATCCAGCCCCTGGCATTCATTTGAATTTTCGCGTCTTGAATGCAAGTTATCTTTTTTCGCAATTACGAATTGCGATATAGTGGGGTTGGTAGCTGAAAAAGATTTCACATTTGGAAACCAATGTACCCTTTTTCACTCAGATAATGGGCAGATGAGTCCAAAAAGCCAGGGACACAAATTTTTCTACCCCTTTAGCGGTGTTACATTTTTGTGATCCGATTCTTCATTTCCTTATGTAATTCGGGTTTGTATTTCGATATTAATCTATGTTGTTAGTGATCATTAATCAGAAGAAAACGTGCTTTCCAAAGGTATATTTAACATTATTTTTTAGGTACTAAATACCAGAAATATTTGTAACTTTAAAACAAATTTTGATTTTAATTTCGATTTTTTAAGGCATTTTTCTAAATTACTTGCAATCCGTCATCTGTAGATGAAAGTATCTCGAATACTTTTTTGTTCATCAAAAAAATACTTTTCGAAAAATATATATATGACTTCTATTTTATCACAGACAGTTTCTGAAAATCTGCCAAAACAATATATGTCATATGATGCGACTTAAATACGCAAATTTTTGTTCCCGGTCTCAAAATACATGTGTGTCCTTATATTTTTTTTCAAGTGGCAAACTAGTAAATTCTTAAAAATTCATGCATTTTAATGTTTTTCAAAATTTTTTATGTAAAGTTTGAAAATGTTTTATTTCATGTATTTTTATCGCGAAAATATTTGCCTACTTTTCTAACCAAATGACGACTTTTTACTTGTCTTTATAATTTTTTCCATGGCTGTATTAATATTCCATCATATGAAATAGTGTGTTTAAGAGCAGGGGCTGCGGAATCGGAAGAAAAATGGCCGACTCCGACTCTGACTCCTGGATTTTGAAACGTCCGACTCCGGCTTTTTACTTAATTTATTTTTTTCAAATCCTGCCCTCATAGGAAATGGGGGGGGGGGGGGAAACCCCTAAACAGAGACTGAAATATTAATTCCTTTTTATGAAATTTATAAGATGCATACAACGTTATAGAAGTTCTATTTGAAAATTAAACTACCCAATAGTTGCGATTTCAAAAGTAAGATTACTTAAAATTCTCGTTTTAAAAAAATGAAAAGGATTAAATTGCTTCCCTTTCATGTTTAACAAATAGATGTTGATCAAATCATGTGCTTTCAATTTTTCAAAGCTGTAACTTGAGAGACAAAAAAAAAAAAAAAACTTTTTTGCGAAGTCAAAAAACTTTTCTTGAGAATGGGCGTCCCCCCCCCCCCCCTCGGGTGACACCCATCTGGTAGGTGATATCTCAACTTAACTTCAGAGTCTATAAAAATTGAAATACTTTAATTCTGAAAAATATCCCCACTAATAAATCTTAAATTTCATCTTTAAAAAATTCAACGAAAATATTGCACTATATTGCGGGGAGAGATCGGGTACATGTACGTCTGGAGCAAATTTTGCACAAAATACGGCGATGTGTAGAGCTTTGTACGAATAGTTTTTACTATACATACTTACATTTATTGACTCAATTTTAGTTTTAATTTTATTAGCAGCTTTAGAATTAACCTTGATATGAAAATTTAAGGATTAACTACAATTACTGAGTGTTGTAACCAATAAATCATGTACTGATTTTATTTTGTACTTTTAAGTGATGATCAAGCTTTCTGAGATAAAGGCTTTGGATAAAAAAAAATAATAATTTGAAATTTGACCTCTTAAATTCAAATTATGTTTTTCGCAATCACGAGTGTGTGTGTATGTAGGCGTGTGTGTTTATATGTGTGGGGGGTATTTGTGTTTGTGTGTAGGGGGTATGTGTATGTGTGTGTAGGTATGTGTGTTTGTGTCTGTGTGCACGTATGAGTGTGTAGGTAGTTGTGTGTATGAGTGTTTGTGTGTGTGTGAGGGGGGAATGTGTATGTGTGTGTAGACATATGTGTTTGTGTCTGTGTGCAGTCATGAGTGTGTGGGTAATTGTATGTAGGTGTGTGTGTATGTGTAGGTGTCTGTATATATGCATGTCTGTATGTTTGTATGTGTTTGAGTGTGTGTATGTGTTTGTGTGCGTGTATGTGTTTGTGTATGTGTGTAGGTGTATGTATGTGTTTTTATGTGTGTAGGTGCGTGTATGTATGCGTGTAAGTGAAGGATATGGGCGCAACCTGGAGACGGTTTTAGCTATAGGAGCAGCATCGTGAGGCGGCCGGTCGACGGTGGTGCTGCAGAGGGTGCAGGTGGGAAAATAAAATGATAGCACATCAAAACAGTCAAATGAAAGCAATAAGCAATCGTGATTGCTCAAAAAAAAAAAAAAAAAAACATTTATTTCATTGGATCTTTTGGATTTTCGCTTTCGTGCTAACACTTATTTGAATTTAGCAAGCACCGTGAGAAAGTTTCCCGACCTGATCAAGCGATACATTCTTTTTATTATTTTATAACTGAGATCCGAGGTAAAAAATATATTATTATTTTTATATGAAAGTGAAAACTTAGAAAATGTTAGGCAATAAAACTGTTTGCTGACAGTGGCTTTCAGATAAATAAAGTTAAAAAATAAGCAAACTAGGAGACTGCGGCGTTGGTAACTATTGCAGAAAGTTCTATAAACAATCAAGCCAGCTGGTTGCCACAATGAGCTATTTTCTTATTAGTGGACCTTTATACATGTAATCAAATTAATTAATTGTCAGTTTTTTAAAAATTGCAAGGAGAGCCAGTGATAATTAAAGAAAAAACAGAAACCCGGAGTCGGGGGTGGCATGATTTCGAACGACTCCGACTCCTTCAACCCAAAATAAGTCCGACTATAGTTCTTCGACTCCGATTCCGACTCCACAGCCCTGGTTTAAGGACATGTTTTTCAAAAAGTTAACCTATAAAAAATTAAAGTAACAACGTATGACGTCAACTTTTACATGCTCCGTTAATCTGGTAGAAAGCAATCAATGGATTTACAGGGAACAATCGATTAATCGATCTTGAGGCGCCTGATTTCTCACAAGATGAAGAGATTGGAAAATATTTTTTATTGATGTAAGTATGCTGTGTTCCGTATGTAATGACATGAGACAAAACTGAGACAGAATAGCACGGTGATGTAAATACCACTAACTCACTTACGTTACGGCAGGTAAAGGGCAGTAACTGCAAAATTTTCATTTTTCATTTTTTTTTTTTTTTTTTTGCATTTTTGTCTTCGTTTTTCCGTTTGATTTATTGTACAAGCTCGCCTATTTGGTTCCCACCAAAAAAAAAAAAAAACTTCGGAATCAACGCATAATTGCAGCTATTCCCCATTGTTAGTAGCGGTGCGACATTGATGGCAAAACATCGATGTTTCAAAACATCGATTTCACAAATTAAAACATCGATGGTATTGATACATCGACCAAAGAACATCGATATTTTCAAACATCGATCTTTTTATCACCCTATAACATACATTTTTGAATATACTACACTACAGTATGAACTACATTTTTGAATATACTACATACTACTATACATACATGATAATCTCTAACTCTAACAAATGTTTCTTAGTGGATCAGTGAATTCTTTTGGCATTGCGTCAATTCGTTGAATTATAGCTATTACTTCGGAAATTTCTAAGTAAAGCCAATAATAAATTTTGTATATATTTGTTAATTTAAGGAATACAAAAGAATGCGTACCCGATGAATATATTGAAAATACTGAACCTCAAATCATGAATTTAATTTAATAAGAATAATTTCGCAACAGTGAAAATGAGATCTGTATTTGAGAACTATAGGGCTTCAGTACTTTTTTTTTTGTCGATGTTTCAGGGAGTTCAGTATTATTAATTTATAGATACCATCTTTTTTTTTTCGTTTGTTTTCATTTTGAAGATCGATGTTTTGAAACATTGATGATTTTTAATCGATGTCGCTTCCCTGTGAGAAATTTCATTATTATCTTCAATTAAAATACAAAAACATCAACATCGAAAAAATATCGAGTCCAAAACATCGGTGTTCCAAAAACATCGACATCGATGTCGCACCCCTAATTGTTAGTAAGGAATCTAAAACACGTTTCTTCAAATACCTCAAATACTCATTTCTGCAGATTCTGCCGTTTACCTGCACACGGCAGATTAGTTCTCAACATATAAATGCTCACATGCAAATTAACTTCCATAAATTAAATAATGGTGAGAATTCAGAACAATGTGTTTCGCTAATTTCATTTCAAATATCAACGGAGGTTAATTATCAATTACCAACATTGATTAATTCTCAATTTCCAACAAGGATTAATTAAATACTAACACTGGCATAGAGTTGCTCTAATGAGATGATCTATGACCTTGATAATGTTAACCTCTTTTTGGGGAGTACAGGTAAGAGAGACAGGTTATTAGTACACCGTTTTGAGTTAGAATATTTTTACAAAGCTACTGGGAAAGTAACCTAATGCAACTAAACACCTATAACCCTTTCCTATTACCCCAAAAAAGGTAAAGATCGTCAAGGTCCTAGCTTAACTTATCAAAGACATACTATACCGTCTAAGAATTATTTTGTGAACAACCGGAAAACGAGCATTGGCATGAAACAATATAAGGTAGTTTGACCAGCAAATGGAAGCTTAAGCGCAACTTTATTTTCCGCAATTTACAATGTCATTTAAAACGGTAGCATTTGGAAAATATAACAGTAAATTTTGGTTATTAATGCCAATTACCTTTCCCTATTATCCCTCCCCCCCCCCCACACAAAAAAAGACAAACAGCGTCAAAGTCATAACTTAATTTGTCAGTCACACAATAGCGGTTAAAGTAGTGAACAACCTCAAAACGTGCAATGTCACGAAATAAAACAGGGTAGTTTGACCAGAAAAGGAGAATTTAAGCTCAATTTTAATTCTAAAAATTCATGATATCATTGAAATTTGCATCATTAGTCACAAAACAGTATAGTATGGAAATTGGTTTGCCTGTAATTGTAAAATTTTAAAAAATGGAAAACTTTCACGGTTATCCTTCAGATTTTTAAAGGTTCTAAATGAAAAGTGGTGCTGCAATCTAATAAGCATCAGACCCGACGACAAATGTCAGCCTAGTCGGAAACTAGGGGCCTGGCGTCGCTGACGCAAAAAAAAAAAAAGGAAAGAAAAGAATGAAAGAAAGGTTAAAAGAAAGAAAATTGGGGAAACAGAAGGGAAGAAAGAAAAAGGGGGGGGGGGGGACAGGGACTCCGAATGTGAAAACACAAAGATAAAGTAAAATTTACTCCTTTTGTATTTACCGTTGTGGCACTTAAAATAGAGTTAATTGTTTTCTAGTATGCAGTTTTAATTTTTTTTCTTTTTTTTTAATATTTTTCTTCCTTTTTTCTTTAAATTTTCTTCTTTTTTTTCTTTGTATTTTTCTAGTTTTCTTTAAAGTTTCTTCTTTTTTTTTTTTTTTTGAGGGGAGGGGATGGGGGCCCGGTGACATAACTAACAAGAGACCCGCCGTGGTTCTCTGTGGCCCTGATAAACATGCCTAACCAGTGAATAAACGTAAAATTTAGCGTGTGGGATTTTTGTTTGAAACCAAATTTTTACTGAGGTTTCTCATATTCCGTATCTATTTTTTACTCATCTTTTATTTGACGTTCTCAATTTATGACTCCTTTTTTTTTTTTTGTTTATTGCTTTTTTCTAATTCACATTTTGTCTCTTTACCTTTTTCAAACTTTTTTTTTTTTTTGCGTAAATGTCTTTTCCGTCATTTTTTTGGAAGGTTTTACTTAATAATTAATGTAAGGAAAGAAAACATTTGAAACCTTAATTTTTAAAAAAGGAAAAAATGATCTGTTCATTTACTGGTGTGTGTTCAATCTCTGGTCGGTCAGCTCAATTGAACGAAATACGCATCGAAACTAAAGTGATGCCCTTAAATGTTATTTGTTTTAATAAAAATTGCGAAAAGAACTAAAATAAATGTAAAGATGTCCTATTATTATCTGTAAATCATTGCCTAAAAGCATGGAAAACAATGAATTGAATTCCAACAAAAGAAATTTTTGCCTATCCGAAAATGAAATTATAAACCTTTTTCAAAGTGACTTTCTTGTGTATTTTGTAACTGATGGCTGAAACGTTACTAACATATTCAATTCTACAAACTGAAAACAATCCTAAAGATTAATTGAAAGTAATGCAAATGTAGTTTGTCAAGCTCTTGCGTCATTACACTCACTAAATCAACTGTAGAAATAATACTAATCCTCTAATGTCTAATTTATGCAAAAAAAGAAAAAATTTTACCTAACACCCTATGCAGAAAAAAAGGGTATTTTTCTCGTAAATCTCCCGTGCAATTTAAAAACATAGGTTATTTTGATTCCGAATTAATGCCAAACTACATCTTCAGGATTATCAGTTTGCTACGTTTCTATCTTTGCTTTCTCCGGTTCAATTTTAATTTCTTTGCTTTCCCTCGAGGGTTGTTGCTCCAAATTATCTCATCGAAAGTACAAATCGACTTATTTCTCATCTAAAAGTGATAAAAAGAAAGGATGGATCTGCCGTAGAACAACATCAGCACTTGGAAACAAGCCGGGGAAAATTTGCATCTAGGTGTCGTGTTGAAATTTCCCAAAAGCTGAATTATTTTCAAATGATACAGTTGATAACCTGCAAGATTTAAAGTACTATTTTTCTAAATCCTAAAAAAACGAGCGAAAAAAATCATAATTTTGTTATCATATTTGTTAACTTCATTATGAAAAATACATGAGTTTTGATCGCATATAAGTCAACAATTTATTCAATAGTTTAATGTTACAACCTTTTCAACACGCTTGAAAAAATAGCTCGCATTTATCTCTTGAAAGCCATATAAAACCTGTGGTTTTCTACTCGGTATTTTTCTACATGAGAACTACTCTAACTCTTCCCCTGCCCCACTACATACAATACAAAACCAAAACCAACAACCACCACGTTTGTAGTTAATCCTCACTGTCACGTCACACTAGACTGCTACCGAACAGAAAAAACAGCAGATCATCACTCCCATCATCATCATCATCATCTTTTCCCCATTTTCCTCCGCGCAATAGGTCACGAAAATTACAAGGTCCCCCTCCCCCCGCATACAACTACCGTTGAGAAAGAGCCGAGACCAGCACCTGCCTGCCACCAGAAACGTACATTCGCAAGTTGCGCACACAAATTTCTGATTAACGTCGTGCCTTCGAATCGCGAATCGTGAGCCGAAATTTTCGTGAGTTGCATTCCCGGCGAAAGTGAGCCTCTGGGTCTGCGCGTACGAGGCAAGCATACCAAATAAACCATTAGCAATGATGGGACTAATGAACCGCCAAGGGGGCCCCGGGGATGCCAATGTCCTGGTGGACATTACATTTGGGACCTCGCTTCATTTGGAATCCTTCGGTCATTCATTAACCCTCTTGAAGCAACAAACCTAAGTTTAACAATAAGCGCTGAACGTGTCCACAAAGAGCGTCGTCATACGCGTGCGTTTGTGTTGCCGACGTGTGGGGTCCTCTGGAACATACGTTTTGCTGTCATTTTGCCTAGTTAACTTCTAATATGGTATTCTATTGCATTCGATTATGATACCCATTTATTTTCTATCGTTTTGTTCGCTGGTTGATACTTCGCGTTTATGGCATTAATATCCCATTTATTTCTTCGGTTGAATGGAAAAGCTAATGTGTGTTTTTTGGATTAAATCCCTTTATCCATTATCCTGTTATTATGATGCTATAAATCTTGAATGCAGAAGATAAGAAAACAAAGTAAAATAAATTTTCTCTTTGTTTTAATTTCCTAAAAATATTGTTAAACATTAATTTTATTGAGTAAAATAGATCACATTGTTGACATATATATATGTAGGTGTGTGTGTGTGTTTGTTTGACAAGGAATTGTAATGATGAAAAGATGGAAATGAAGAGAATCTATACTAATAATATAAAGCTGTAGAGTTTGTTTGAACGCGTTGTTATCAGGAACTACTGGTTTGAATTGAAAAATTCTTTTTGTGATGATTATTCCATCAATTGAGGAAGGCTATAGACTATATAACGTCACGCTATGACTAATAGGAGTGCAGCAGCAATAAAAAATGTTATGAAAACGGGAATATTTATATGCATAATAATAGAAAAAAAACGCAGTGTTTGTTTGTTTGAACGCGCTAATCTCAGGAACTGCTGGTTCGAATTGAAAAATTCTTTTTGTGTTGAATAGTCCGTTTATTGAAGAAGGATATAGGCTTTTTTCTTTTTAAATCAGATTGACCGAAATATTTGTAATTGCAAATTAATTGTTTAATTAATTGTTTAGTTCTATGAATTCCTAATACATGGTGGGGGTAAGTTAACTCTTCGAGAAGGCGCTGGCCGACAGTGTCGATAGCTGCAAGGAACCATGCTCCATGCCTGTTGTGGTCAGCGAAAAGATTTTTTAATGCGCTCTTTCGATGTTCCAGGTACATAATTTGATTTTGTTGGATTTTTCTATTGGGTTTTGTTTTCCTTATTTCTTTAACGTCTGTTTTTGCTCTTATAGTTGAAGATAGTTACTTATCTAAGTAAATAATTTGATTTGTCTTTATAACGTTGTTATTATAGCATTGCTTATTTGGCGAAACACTTTAAATTGCAGGGGAAAAAAACGCTTCACTCGCTAAAGGGCAGTTTTACGGTAGTGGTTGCTTGGCGCGTTAAGCGATGAACTATGTTGTTAAAGGATTATTTTGAGTTTTTAAGCTACTGTTAATATTTTTATGTGTTTTGGTAAATAGTTTTAAATTCCAAAGAGTTGAAGAAAAAAACGATCATTTCACATCAAAGGGGGGAGGGTTTTTTTTTTTTTTTTTTTTTTTTGTTCAACGGACTTCCTTTAACTTTTTAGCACGGACATCGGCGTGCGGGTACTGCTGGTACTTTATATTTGTCTTTGGTATTTAGCAGACTTAATTGAAATATTTCGTAGTATTGTATTTAGCAGACGTAATAGAAAAATTTCGTAGTACCTCAGACCTCACAACCAAAAAAAAAAAAAAAAATTTGCGGGTGGGGAGGGGGACACACATTATATATATATATATATATATATATATATATATATATATATATAGCGTCTCTATTGTCACCCACGTCACTGATATAAATATGTATATGAGAGACAATTTTTTGAGAGCTCTGGATAACGTTTGAGATTTCAAGGAGTTAGGACGGTCAAAGGGTAAGTTGACCCACCCAGTGACAAGAATTTCATAATGATTATTATTAATCGAATCAATGTTAATTTTATTCGATTTTTTTTCCCCGACTTGGTTTTGTAAGGTATTTCTACTCGGAACGTCATAACTCAAAGTATTGACTAGGTTCGTTTAATATAATGGGCTATTGCTATTTTGAGTTTTTTGTTAATTTTTAAAAGGACATAGAGCACTCTTTCAACTCAAACCACATGTCGTGTGTTTGTGTGTGCCTTTTCCAGATATTTTATAGTTGTAATATCATCATATATTCAAAGCTTGCGGCAACGTGATCATCTAAAAGAACAAGGCTTATGATGAAATTTTAAAGGAACCCCTTGCTATCCTACTATGATCCCTTACTAGTAAGGGAATCCCGAACTACATCCATGATGGAAAGTCACGCCATTGAAAAATGAGAGTGGGGGGGATAGTTTGAATTGTTTTTGATCTAAATTGGGGGGGGGGGGTTACTCCGTATAATATGAATAGGAGCGCTATCACCCTTTGGGGAGGGGGGAACATCCTTGCTTAACTTATACTTTTTTACATAGGAGGTAACGCTGGCCATTGAAATTTGATCCCCTTGCAAAAACTTCTGGATCATAGTGAGGGGAGAGAAGTAGGGACATTTATATTTATGCATCGAAAAGCAGAAGGGGTTGAGATCATAGGGTGATACATGCGGAAGTCCTTCTCAAGTGATATTTCTATCGCGCACAATGGTGTTTGACGGAATGTTAAATCTCACATGTGCCCGCATGTACAACAAATCAAAGAGAACATCATTTACCATTTTCAAAGAAGATTGTTTTTTTTTTTTTTTTCAATCCCGTGGAACGTTTCCTCCTCATTCTTCCCGCAGAAATGCATCAAGCAGCATCGCCCCGGGAAAAAGAGCGACACTATCACGTCTCGGGGATCTTGACGAAGACGAATCTCTGCCACGTCAAGTCACCCCTCTCGGAATATCATTCTCGACAATTTGGAACCTCTGGAAAGACAATGGGTCACGGTATTCCGACTCGAGGATTGGTTAAGGAACGAAATGAGATCTTGGCAGCATCTCATCTGGGAAGGATGATGGACTGTTCAAGAAGGATTCGGCTTTAACTGCTTATGGTTTCTCTAATCGGAAACAGTCATCGTTGCAGAGAAGTTTGCAAGGGATGCGTATTTTTAGAATGTCGATTCGTTTGCGCGAAAGAAGCGGTTTAAGGCGCCTAATTGGTTGAAAGGAAGGCACTTTTCGAGGAGTAAAAATAGTTTCTTTGCCTTACCCTCAAAAGATCCTATCCTTAAAAATAGGTAAAATATTCAATTTTCGAAACGACAGAACAAATATATATTTTTTAAAAACTAACAGTACAAATGCGTTTTTTTTTAAATACTAACATTGTTAAAAAAAATATTTTTTTGATGAAATAAAAGCAAAGAAGGCAAGAAAAAAAAACGGTCGATCGCAACAAATCGTGTTTTATACATAATACAAAGTCTGCGTACTAGAATAGCGACATCGATGTCGAAGTTTTGGAAAAATCGATGTTTTTGTTAAAACATCGATGTTTTACTTTCAATGTTTTTAGACCATCGATGTTTTGGTTGCGATGTCTTTTCGATTTTTGCCTTTTAATTGAAAATTATCATAAAACTTGCTCCGATTTTCTCGCTAGGTAATTAAGTTTACTTATAGAGTTACCAAAAAAAAACAATTTCTTTTTTTTTTTTTTTTTTTTTTTGCACCCATTTTATAAGATCAATTTTTCTGTGTAGTAGAGAATGATTTTTGGGCAGGATCACTACAAGATAGTAAAATATCAACTAGAGAGTGAGGAAGAGGTCAAAACTATTGGAAGAACCTGACACTAGTAGTCAGGTGCCAGAACTTGCAGTCTATTTCAAGGATCCAGTTCTTAAACTAAAGGAAAATGCTATACGTTACTACGGTGAAAATTATAATTTTAAAAATTCAGAGCTGGTAAAAATTGCTTTAAAGTATTTGATAGTGATGGTAACTTCTATTCCATCGAAAAGAGATGTTTCTCTGACTGGTGGGATAGTCTGCGAAAAGAGAAATGTGCTTCAGGGGACAAAGTAAACAAACTTCTTTTTCTCCAAACTGTCAACACCAATATTCGGGGTTACTTGTCGACTTCCCCCGACAAGTCGTACCTCTGTTACTAACAATTTGTGTTTAATTATTAACTTACAGTACAACACATATTTCTTGCTCTTAAAATAATTGTTGGAATTAATGTTGTATTTTTAAAATAATTAGCACAACTTTTTCTCATCATTCAACTGACGGTAAGTGCTATGATACATTTTTTCTTAGATTCCTTTTTGATGTGAATTTACTTTCAGTTCCATTCAGTTTGAAAATATTTGCTTATTACTATAACAAGTTTGTATTAATCGGTGCTTGTCTTATATTATCAATTTTTGTCCTACTATAATACCAAGATGTTGCGAAATTATTCTTATTAGATTATATTCATGATTTGAGGTTCAGTATTTTCAATACATTCGTCGGGTATGTATTCTTTTGTATTGCTTAAATTAGTGTAGTATATTCAAAAATTTATGTTATACATTGATAAAAAAGATCGATGTTTTAAAACATCGATGTTTGGAAACATGGATGTTTTTTGGTCGATGTATCATTACCATCGATGTTTTAATTTCTAACATCGATGTCGCACCTCTACTGCGTACTATGAAAATGGGTTGCTTTCAGACCTATTTTCGATTCCCTTTTCCGGTAAAAACTATATATAATGTTAGAAATTTTCAAATATTAGACGGAAAATTAATTTCTAAAATTTGAATGTAGTCATAAAGTCTCACTCCCCCCCCCCCCCTGCAGCATTGTTGTTAAACAATTTCATTCACGATACTGATCACATTTAAGTATAGAACTTTATTTTTATGTAGCGCTTTTGTGATTTCATATATATATATATATATATATATATATATATACTAGCATTCCCGTACCTGGCATTGCTCGGGTAATGGAATTAGCAGGGGTTAACAGTATTTGGTGCACCTAGTTTCGAAAATCCCCTATAATAACTACTTAGTACCTATAACTTTTTCTAATTTGAAAAGGATCCCGGGGACCCTGGACTCCTTATATCTTAATATAAAAAAACTCACATTTCGGCGGCCTTTGGCCTTTGATTTGATAATCTTAATAATGAAGAGCTTTCATACTCCTCAATGGTATTTTAAAATTGCATTTTTTAAAATAATTTTACGTAAAAAAATATTTCGTCACTTTTATTCCAATTGTTATAAACAGGGTTGCTGAGAGCAAAAGCAGATCCGGGAAAAAAATGACATAGGTCAATTTTTTCACAGGCCCCCTTCTACACCTTTCACCATTAGGATACTTTACCCTCTGCACGAGTTCAATTCCGAGCCGGGCCCCTATTCTCCAAGTAAGCTGACATGAACTCACGTCAGCCCTCGTTGTAAGTTGCATTTTTTTAAAATTGTCAATTATCATTTATAAATAAAAGTATCAAAGAGACTAAAAGTATTTTATCTTTTTTGACCGCTAAATTTTCCCTGTTTTTTTTTTTTTTTTAAAGATTTATTCATTTATTTTTTTATTACACCACTAAAAATATATTGGCAGCTCCAGGGCCCGAATAACTAAAACTGAGGTCCTAGGCCCACATTAATTTGGAGGCCCCATGAAGACTCTGCAATGTTTGATTTACATTTTTAAAGCACGAATGCACTTTTGGAGGCCTCTTTGTCTAATCACACAACTATGTATAGATCACTTATGTGCATTTATGAATCCCCTTTGGGCCCCTTCATAATCGTGACCAAGTAAATTCTTTGCAGACAGAATTATTAAAAATTCCCCTTTAAGTTTTTTTCTAATTAATAAGTCATAATTTTTTATTTTTAGGGAAATACATGTATTTTTCATATCGGTGCAATGCTATGCATAATTCTTTAAAAATTTTAGGCCCTTTAGGAATATGGGGCCCTAGGCCTAGGCCGACAGCCTGTGCGGTAATCAGGCCCTCGGTAGCCCTTTTTCAGAAATCCCCCTTGGTGACGGCACTGCCTCCCTCCACCCTCAAGCTTTAGCCCAAGCGTAAAGAGGAGCTGAGGCTGTGTTTTGCGAATTTGCGGTACTCTAAACACATGCACGCAAAATTTACATTTTGCTGTTAGCAGACAGGCCCGAAAGACTTTGCTGTTAGTTGATCGGCCCGAAGCATGACCGGCCCACCGGGCAAATGGCCGGTTGCCCGCCGGCTGTATCCGCCACTGTGTGCGGACGTTTGTCACCATAAGGCTTTTAAACGACTGGACCGATTTTGATCAAATTTTTTGTGTGTAATTAGGTTGTGGCAAGCATGGTTTCGAAGCGCGATGGATCGAATCGGAAACGTCTTTGTTAATTAATTAATTAATTAAAACTTAGGATGGTTATTTCTCTCAAATGATTAATATTTATTTTAACCTATTGTTGAGCGAGAACTGAAATAAATATTTAACCCGTTGCCAAATGACAATAAGAAAGCCAGCCCTGCTTTTTGTAATGAAATTCCCTACTGTGATATGTCAATTGAGAATAGATAAAACGTGGACAGAGAGAGTGAAGCCTTCATTTCTCTTGAAAAAAAAGGATTTTAGGTCCAGTGTTATATTTTAAAGTAAAGTACTGGAAGGTTCACGCAAAACGTGTGTTCTGCCGTCGTAGTTGAACCATGTGACCGGATCGGTGCTTTAGGTTGTCCTAAAGATCAGAAAGTACCGTACATAGCAACATTTCTTTCTCGGCTCAAATCCATCTGAGTTTTGGCACCAATATCAAGAACACTTTAAGGATTATCAAACTAATCAGTACATTATTAAAGGAAAAGATGATGGAATTTAAAGACGAAACAAATTTTATTTTCCTCAGATAAGTTACAACAGGGTAGCTCTGTACACAAAAGATCAGTGCAGTGGAAGATCGTTATCTTTGGTGGAAAGAACAAATTAGGCAATATATAAAGTTTTAAAAGTTTTCGTTCAACAGGTCGGACTGTTTATTGATTGGAGTTGGCTTCGATAACTGATCGGCTGGATTACAGTAACGTGGTAGCTTGGCGACTTTGGCTACAAACAATAGAGTTGTAAAATCATTTGTTAGCATTTTAAAGCTACTGTTAATGTAATTTATTGTATTTTTTGTTTATTTGGCGAAATATTTCAAATTACAAAGAATTGTTTTTCGTTTCTAAAGAGCTTTTAGTCATTTTACTTGAAAAATACATCGGGATAGGGGGGGGGGAGGATGAGTGATTTTCGCTTATTTAGAGAACTGTTTTTACGTTTATCATTTTTTAAACGATATCCTTTCGATTGTTTTGTTCTTTTTCATATGGGGGGATGTTGCAGCGGGATTTCCCGTTTGTTCTAGATGGGTAGTTAGTTTTTTACACTTAATACATGAGGCCTCTTTTTATCCTTTGAGTATGGCTGGAGGAACAAACCATCAAGTACGGGAGAAAAAATAACAAAACAACTGCTCAGTGGGCACTTAGTTAAATCAAGTTATAATAAATACACGCATTCTGACATCAAGCAGCTTAAAACATTTTCTTTTTACTTATTTTTTTCAACAAAACGGTTCAAACACTTGATAGTTTATTGAAAATTTTAAATTTTCAATTTACAAAGTTTTGAACAGAACAACGTCTGTCGGGTCCTCTAGTATATATATATATGCCATTGACCTTAACCGATCTTTAACTGTTATTAATGATCCTTTTAAAATATTGATTATCTTTGCAAACACAGGTCATCCACATTTTATTGTTATACCTATGTTTGAGCAAAAACTTCTTTGTATACAAAATTTTTAGTTTTTTTTTTTCTGGTGCTAAAATTATTAAGCTGCTTGATGAACTGACTTTGGAGCAAGCTACATAACATTGGCCGTGTGAAAAAAAGTCATCTCTTAAATCGATCCCTGCTACTTTTAATGTCTGTCCTTGTGACTTATTAATGGTTATTGCAAAGCAAACTTTAACAGGAAACTGCAGTTTTCTAAATTCAAAAGCATAGTCCGCCTGTGATGATGTTCTTAAAAACTTCGGGAACTACTTTGATATACCCCCCCAAATCGGAAATTTGGCGACTTTTTTTGTTTTTGTTGACACAAAACTTTGTTGCCACAAAAATTGTTGCCACAAAACTTTAAAAGAAACTCAAAAAATGGTACAAAATACAAGAAAATACTTAATTTGGCAACAGCAAAAACCTAAAAGCTGAAAAAACTTAAATTGGCAACACCAAAATAAGAAACAGCAACCCTAAAAAGGCCTTAGGAAATGCCAGATTTGGCGCGTAATTTTTGGGGGTGTATATCAAAGTTATACCAAACTTCGTTTCTAGTTTTGAAAAAATAAAAGCTAAAGACAGAAACATTATGATTTGACTTGAGAAAATCCTCGAAGAATCACGTGAGAAACAAAAACAATATCAAATTTATAGTTCGCTATCGACCAAAAGTTGAGATGAAGTACTGAATAATGATTTGAATGGAGGAAAGATTTCGAAAATAAGGGATTTGAATTTCAATGACAGGTTTTTAATTTCGCAGAAATTAAGGGGTTTTAATTAATTTCTCCCGAACTAATTGAGATTTCGAAAAATCCTTTCTTAGTGGTTACTTTTGTAATCATGCGGACATACCTGCCAAATTTCAAGTCTGAAGCTTCAGCGGTTTTGGCTGTGCGTTGATATATATATATTATCTCAGGACATTGATTTATATATATATATATATATATATATATATATATATATACTAGCATTCCCGTACCCGGCATTGCTCGGGTAATGGAATTAGCAAGGGCTAACAGTGTTTGGGGCACCTAGTTTCGAAAATCCCCTGTAATAATTACTTATTACCTATTAGTCCAGTCAATAGATACATTTTACCTTGCAAAAAATGGGGTCAAAGATTTTATTTTTTTAATTTGTACATATTGGTGCCGACATGAAAAAACCAAGTTATCCAACACGAAAGACCCCGGGAAAACTTTTGGGGGCCGAAAAACCACAAAAATTTATGACTTTTTTTGTTTTTTCCAAAATATCTCCGAAATGGTTCAACTTAGAAAAAAGTTTTAAATATGAAGTTTAAAGAACATAAAATTTCCTACAACTTTTGTACTTACAACTTTTTTGTAGCACAAATAACAAGCTTGCTATAGCTCTTTGAAAATAGGTAGTTTTCCTCCACTCCGAAAAAAAAAGCTTTCACACTGAAAGCAAGGCGTCATAATTATTAGAACTTCAATAGAAACTTTAATTTCAGAGAGTTTATCGACAGTTAGAGTAGTTTGAGTTTCTTGCTCACCTCCCCCCCCCCCCCCGCTGGACACAGTAGCAATTCTGGCTGACAGATTAGTTCCCACTAGACTCCAAAAACAAACAATGTATTATGAAACTGAAATACATATATACGCATTCATTTAAAGCACATACGACGATGCAATAATAATTTTAAAAAAAACCTTCCCCACTGCTCACGAACTAACTTTTCTGATCTGACAGAGGTAGTCTTCATCAGACTCCAATAATAGATGATATATTGTTGTTTGTAACTGGATTACACAATATATACATTCATTTGAGGGATATAATTCGTACATTCTAGTCTAATTATTGCAAACAAAGATGCGATTTTTAAATATTAATGTGAAGGAATGAATATTAGGCAGCTAATAAGCAAACAATCAACACAGTCATGCATCCTATGCTCTGATACAATAATAATAATAAACCCTCCCCCACCGCTCACGAACTAATATTTCTATTCTGACAAAGGTAGTCTTCAGCCAGACTCCAATAACATATGATTTATATGCAGTTTGTAATTGAATCACAAAATCTTCTCATTCATTTAAAGCACATAATTCGTTCCATCTATTCTATTACAAGCGAAAATGCAATATTCGAATATTAATGTGAATGAATAAATATTAGGGTGATAATAAACAAACAATAGACATAAAAATGAATAAATAAAGGTACAATAGTAATACGTAATGAACACTTTGAAAAAATTCTGCAGAAACTGACTTTTTGAGGCATGAAAAACCCAAAAGAATTACCTTACAAAATGAAAATCCAACTGTAGAAGATTAATACATACATCTAAATTACAGAGAGATTCATTCGACCTTAAAGAAAATAGAGAAATAACTACAAAATACGCTGTTTATCTTCTTCGAAGAGGTTTTGAAGGTCCAGGTTCTCCCAGTTCAGAATCTGTAGGGGGTAGAAAGAAGCTGTAGTCCTTTAATTGTTCATCTCCTTGTTGCGGTAATTCCAAAAGCTCCTGGAACAAATTATCTTCTTCAGCAGTCTCATCCAAAGATGAAATTTCTGCAACATTTTCACAATTTGTACCACTGCAGTGTTTGCACGTGCTGGAGCATTTTAAACCTGCCATGTGACAAGAACAGGTTCCAGTACAATTTTTCTTGCAGGTACAAGGTACAATCTTCAAAAGATTCTGAGTAACTGAATCTCTTTTCGTGTCAACATGCATTAGACCTTGCGTCCTGCGTTCCCAACCCCATTTCTCTGGATCAATTATGTTGCCCAACCAACTTTGAATTTGGTGGTAGAACCGATATGAGTGATAACGTCCAGCATGCCCCCCTCCCCGCACGTTGGAGGTAGCCCTGCAAGATTTATCTTAGCCCTGTATACTAGTTTTATAAAAAGATTAAATTGCAAAGTATCCAAAGATATGTTCAAATACTTTACGTCACCTGTGTATAATATTTACAAAATGTTTTCTCCAGCTGCAGCTAAGGAAGGCATCATGATGATAGATTGGGTGCATAAATACTTCAATAGCTTCCTTAATTTTTAGGAGTTTTTTTTTTGACTATTTTGTACAACTTAATTTTGCCTTGGCCAAAGATTGCCGAAGTCGTATCACACCCACTAGACGCATGTATGAAAAGAATATTGCTGGGGTCAAACTTAAAAGATTTAGTGGGGAAAAAAACAAATCACAAGCATTCTCTCTTCCAGGTTTTAAAAAGAACAAGTTGCTGAAAGGCTGTCCTAAAGCTGTCATCAGTCCTCTCGCTCACTATAACAACCTTTTCAATTTCTTTTGCCTTTGAAAGAGCAATAAGTGAGTGAGTCGGCATCATCTTGAGTCTGCCTGACTTCAATGCCACACTCTTCGAAATATGTCTCAAGAAGTAGAATAAGGCAATTCTTTTTGTTAATATTTGCCAGAAATCTTTCTTAAGGAATTAAGTTAACATGTTAGGTTCAACCATTACTTCAAGGGAAGAGATCGATTGCTCATTGATATAGCATTTGTGACAGGCAGTGTGAATTGTCACTTCTTTTAAGAACTTCAAAAAACGCTGATGTTCTTCATTTTGCCGTTTTGCGCTGCATCTTTGAAGATTTTCTGTTCCCTTCTCCTTCACAATCTTTATTTCGCATTCATGCAAACTGATTTCACAAATAATAATGATAATAATAAAAAAAGCACCTTGGTCAGGCGTAATCATTTCTAGGAAAAAATTGTAATTCAGAACACACAAATTGATAAAACATACTCTCGCTCAAACCCTGAAGTGACCAACATGAGTAGCTATTGAGTCGATTCATCTCATTTGGAGAAAAAAAGGGGGGGGGATGGAATGGGGGTGTTTTGTTTAAATTAAAGGGAACGGAGGCATTTACCCTCAGCTGTGAAAGACAAATGATTTCCAAGGTCAGACTGCCGGCGTTTCTCCTTTTTTCCTCCGTTATCCGATGCGCTTTCACGCACTTCGCTGAAGGGGTTCAGAAAAAGCGTGATTTTCAAGAAGTTGTAACTCGCTTGCTTTTTATGCTACAAAAATGTTGTAATGACAAAAGTTGAAGGAAATTTAATACTCTTTAACATTTGCATTGGAAGTTTTTTTGTAATTTTAACCATTTTTGAGATATTTTGAAAATACTACAAAAAGTCACAAATTTTGGGGGATTTTCGGCCCCCAAAAGTTCTCCCGAGGTCTTTCGTGTTGGATAACTTGGTTTTTTCATATTGGCACTAGTATACACAAATTTAAAAAATAAAATCTTTGACCCCATTTTTTGTAAGGCAAGCCCGTTTTTTTCTACCTATTGACTGGACTATATATTTTTTTCTAATTTTGGGAGGATCCCGAGGCCCCTGGACTCCTTATGTATATGCCCTTGTATTAACCGATCTTTAACTGTTATTAACGATCCTTTTAAAATATTGATTATCTTTGCAAACACAGGCCATCCACATTTTATTGTTATACCTATGTTTAAGCAAGAGCTTCTTTGTATACAACATTTTTAGCTTTTGGTGCTAAAATTATTAAGCTGCTTGATGAAACTGACTTTGGAGCAAACTACATAACATTGACCGTGTGAAAAAAAGTCTTCTCTTAAATCGGTCCCTACTACTTTTAATGTCTGTCCATGTGACTTATTAATGGTTATTGCAAAGCAAACTTTAACAGGAAACTACACTCTTCTAAATGCAAAAGGATAGTCCGCCTGTGATGATGTTCTTAAAAACTTCGTTTCTAGTTTTGAAAAAACGAAAGCAATAGACAGAAACATTATGATTTGACTTGAGAAAAGCCTCGAAGAACCGCGTGAGAAACAAAAACAATATCAAATTTATAGTTCGCTATCGACCAAAAGTTGAGATGAAGTACTGAATAATGATTTGAATGGAGGAAAGCCTTCGAAAATAAGAGATTTGAATTCAATGACAGGTTTTAATTTCGCAGAAATTAAGAGGTTTTAATTAATTTCTCCGGAACTAATTGAGATTTCGAAAAACCCTTTCTTAGTGGTTACTTTCGTAATCATGTGGACATGCGTGCCAAATTTCAAGTCTGAAGCTTCAGCGGTTTCGGCTGTGCGTTGATATATATATATATATATATATATATATATATATATATAAATATATATATATATATATATATATATATATATATATATATATATATATATGTATATATATATATATATGTATATATATATATATATGTATATATATATATATATATATATATATATATATATATATATATATATATATATATATATATATATATATATATATATATATAATTTTGGGAAATTTCTTTATTTTTACAATACTTATAAGTAAAATTTTACAAATTTTCTTAAACCAATGTTGTTTTTACAAAAGTTGCTATTAGGCTGACACACGCATACATATATATGCACACATTTTAAATATAAAATATAAACAAATAAATAGGTAAATGAATTATTGTTTTTTTTATTTAGTTTTTATTTGATGTTCTTGCATAAAAAACTATTTACATTTTTACGTATTTCTTAATGTTAACATAAAACAAAATGTCAAAAATACATTTTAATTAGGTTCAGTTAAAAACTCGTAAACTTACTTCAATTCTGCGTGAGTTTTGTGATATGAATTAAAAGAACATAAATAATGCTTTTTATTTAATCATTTTATGTTATCATTTAAAAAGTTTTTTGAAAAATCTAAACCGCCCGCCATCTTTCATCTCATTCTAAAAAAGTCATTTAAAATAAAAAATTGATTTTTATTACCTTCTTTGCTTTGTTCCTACATTTTACTCCTAAAAAATGAATTTACCTCAATGAAAAAAAAATCAAAGGGGCTATCCATAAATGATGTCATACTTTTGCTCATCATTTTTGACCCCCCACCTCCTTTTACAAAGCACCACCTTTTACCTAACCACTTCTTCCTGTTTGTCACGTGTCACGCCATTTTTCATTAGCATATTCTTGTATAAAAAAGCCTTGATGTCACATTTCTTGTTACCCCCCCTTGTCACAAACTCACAATTCACAAGCCTTCCCCCTTCAAAGCGTATTATCAGTAACGGACAGTACCAGAGGAGTCTTTTTACACTTTCAATTTGAAAAGTTGGACTAATGGTAAATGTAGTTGATTGTAGGCTTTAGATTTAAAGTACAAGAATATCTATAATAAATAAATATTCAGTAACTGCTTGCTTTAGTATTACCTAATGAGTGCAATTTGCATATTGATATTTTTTTTCTCTCCCTCTCTCTTATCAAACTTCTTTTTTCAAACTATTTTTTTTCTTCGCTTGCATTAAAGTTAAGGGGGAGAAAAATCCTTTTGTAATTACAAGTTTAGTTTCTGTCCTCATTATCATTTATATTGCCCCGGAAGATTAAACATGAGCCTAAATTCAACAATTTCAATTACTAATGCATAAACTGAACTATATACATAACATAATAGCATACTTTTTTTTTTCATTTGCGTTGCACCTGAAATGAAAGTAATGTTGTCTCTTAAGGCAATAAAAAAATAAGCTTTATTCTTCAGATTATTAAAATATGCATATTTTTTATTGATTTCAAGTAAATTTTCAGAAGTTTGATTAAAAATACATCGGCATAATTAAAAGTAGTGCTAAAAGGAAAGTTAATCCGAAATTTGTGACGCTTGACTATTGTTTGTTTCAGAAAGCAGTCGATTGTTTTACACAAAATATGATTTTCATTCTTTCTCATTTTGAGCAAGTATTGTTTCAAATTCATAGAAAAGAATCTATTCTAGTACTAAAGAAACTATTAATATGTTTAAAATTTAAAACGTACTTAAGAAAATGATAATATTAAACTTTTAATAAACGTTATTTGTGTTACTATCCGAATGCTATGTATAGTTATGAACGTTTTGTTGTGTATAGAGTGAATTTGATTTTCCTCACAGTGAATTTTGGAAAATAGATATAAAGTTCTGCCTTTTAAGGCCTTATAAGAGGCGTTTGGGACTACAAGATCAATTTAAAAAAAAATTTTTTTTTCGACAAATCATCCGCAATCGACGTAAAGGAAGAGCGAGGGTAGAAAAAAGAGAATACATCATCAATCGCTCACATTGGCTTTCGTTATTAGTTAGGTTTCAATAATTCTCCCCCCCCCCCTCACCCATCCTCAAACACAACATTGAATTTAACGTTAAATGATCAGTAGTAAAAAAAAAAAAAGCTATAAGAGCAGGATCTCAAACGGACACTAAATTCGGGATCAAGCAAATAGCAAGATTTACTTACTTAACTCACAAAACTTTATCTCATGTAATATGTTGGAGCATTGATCTAAAATTGTGATCCGCAGACCCCTCAGGTTTCCCCGGCTCTGAGTAGGGGGTCCGCGGGAAACTTTGAAGGAAAAAAGTTTGATAAAAGTTAAATGATGTTTCAATTTTTCTTTTGCTCTGGAAAACCAGAATTTTCTCCTTCGGAGTACGGGAATGTTTTTCAGTCAATACAATGGGGGCAAATTTAATCAGAAAGCAACAAAACCCAAGACCACTTATATGTAAAAACATTAATTTTCAAAGTCAGGAGGCGATCGGTACTTCCTAATCCAACCTAAAGCACGTTCTGTTTTCTTCATTATTTTAAGACATTTCGAGATATTGTACTTCAAGATCATACATAGGCGATTGAGCCGTTTTATGTTTCCCCAAAATCATGCAATCAATCTGTCATCATGTGAATATGAATGTTTGAGTGCGTGTAAATATGTACTCACATATGCCTTAACAAAGAAAGTTCTGGCGGTTATGGAAACAGAAATGCTTTTTTTTAAGTAAAAATGTTGTGTATATTCCTGTTAAGAAGAAAAACAAAATATGGATAGCACAATTTTAGATATTTAACACTTCGTAATTTCTCAGAATATATAGCTTTACTTTTATTAAAACCTATATTCTTATCATTAAAAAAAACTTTTTTCAATTTTTCGAGGAAACCCTCATTTCTGGAAAACTGGAAATTGATTTTCTTTTTTCTCTCAAAATTTTCAGAAATTTTTTATTTCTAATTTGAACTGCTGAACCAGCCGTTAATCAAACTATTAAAAGGTGCATGGAAACAACGGATTCTTGTTTTAAATTTTGCTATATTTTCAAAGTAGAACATCCTTTTACACCTATTTTTCTGGGAGTGCTGCGTTCTAACAAACATTGTTAGAACCAAACGGTAAAGCAACACTGGTTTGATTAAACTTCTAAAAAGAAATTTATTCCAACTTTTACAAAACAGAACGCTTTACTGTTCGTTTTCCAGTGTTATAAATCGAATAGACCACCCACGAAATCCAAAAACTAATTTTTAAAAAAAAGGATTTCTCTATATGGTTGGCACAGGAAGTGGTCAAAACCCAGAGGTATTATTAAAATATTCAAAGAAAATGAGTACATTTTTGCATGAAGGACAGCGGATGAGACGTTTCATATCTAAGAAACCTTGCTAAGTTTTTTCATTTTCAGATTACAAACTGTGGGGAACTTTACAAAAATGCTTTCCATCGCTGATGAACGGAATTTGTTCTCAATTTTAGCGAAAATTGTTTTTTACTCCAGTTTCGGAAGTTTTTCAAGCCAAATAGGATGGGCAACTGCATTCAGAAAGCAGGACCGCAATTCTTTCATTTTTAATGACAGCGGAAATCAATGAGTGATGACACCTTTTGAGAACTCCCCCCCCCCTATTCCTTGCATTTTCAAGACATTTTAAAATTAAAGCTTTGTTTTTACATTTAAAAAAAATCAAAGTTTTCAAGCACTTGAAAATGAAAAATATTTTTTGTAGGGTAGACCGGGGCACGATTACGCGAATTTTTTTCAATGAATTTTCTAAGTTTTATGCTTTAACTTAAAAAATTTTAGACATTACGGTTTTATGAAGCAGTTAATAAAGTCAAAATTGGTATATTCAGTTGTTGCTCAGTTTGTGTTTTTAACCGTTAAAAAAAATATTTTTGAGTCCAAGTCGGTTGCGTAAACTTGCCCCGGACACGGGGCACGTTTACGCATACTTATTTTGACTTCTAACGTTGTTAGTGTTTTGAACATAATGTCTTACCATCTTTAAAATAAAGCAAATTTATTACAGACTGAAAAGTGTATAAAGTAAAAGCTGAACGTGCATGAAGACAGCACTACATGATTGTGCGCTATATAAGATACGAATTTGTAACTCAATTAAAAATTAAATGGTGATTTCAAAACTAAGTAGCCTGAAAATACAAAAAAGTTTTGAGACAGTTCGGGGCGAAAAAAGCTTCAGGGCACGTTCAGAAGTAAGACACGGTAAGAACGAGCGTATAAAGGTGCTCAGACTTAAACGCGTAAACTTGCCCCGGTGCCAAGATTGGGTTTATTCTTAACGTGCGAAAAAGTTAATAACATTTCAGTTCATACTACTACAGTTCTCAAAAAGGGGTAAAATTCTGCTAATTTTCATATATTTGTTCTTTCTTAACGAAGTATTATTTATTCACAACAAGCTTCAAAACGTTCAACTCAAAAGTTACTCGACTTGGTAGAAAACAGATTATTCTTTCTGCATGCTTGACCAAAGCTCGACAGATGCTCAAAAACGTGTGAGGATATTTACTATGGAGCAGCATCAATATGTTATGATTGTTGGCTCTCCAATTATAATTCGTTTTGAAAAAAGGGCATTGCGTAAACGTGCCCCGGTCTACCCTACTCTGCATTTTTTAGTAAAGAATAGTGCAAATTTTCGGAAATTGGTTACGCCTAACAATGCGGGGCCCAAAGCTATAGCTTGTTTAGCTTATAAGTAATCCCTACCCTGAATGCTACATACGAAAAAGTTATTAAACAATGCAATCATCAAATTTGTTTTTATTAAAGGGTGAAACAAAGCTTTTACTTATATCAGAAGTAGTAATTATTATATATAGCTTTCCTATTTGATTGAATGTATTTGTAAATTTTAGATTTTATCCGGCAGAAATTCACATTCCTTTGTGAATCACTGTTGATACATGCGAAGAGCAAAGCAGTTATACACATTTGAAGTGCAATGATTTATGGGTATGCGTCTCTATGATTTATTACACGAGTGAAAAACGCTCGTCATAATGTTTAAAGAAAGATTAATGGCTTTCTTTGCGTTACCTGGGGTTTAAAAAAACGCTTGCGCTTTGAAGTAGCATGAACAAACCGAGTGGCTGTTTCTATACACCTTGATATAACTTTCAAAAATGGAAACGGTAAGCAATGCGTTGTACTCATCCTTTTCTTTGATGCAAAATATAAATATTTATGTTGCTCCATTTACACTTATTAAATACATCTCATGGTTTAAGGAAAGAGCGAAAGAAGAGAACGCGGGAAAATAATTTTATTTTATGTAGTGCGAAATAGATAGATAACTATGCTAGATAATGAATAAATTGCTAAACTTATCGTAAAAGTAAATCTTGAAATAGATGAAAAAGCAGACCAATACATAATTACATCGACATCTAGTGTGTATAACAGAAATAGTACATTGTGCTCTACCATAACAAATTTAAAGTTGTATGGGAAATAAACTAGTTCAGAACTGAAGGAACATCGATTTCCAAAGAATGTCAACATAGATTTTTGAACAGCAGCCGAATCTGTCTTACCCACCCTCTATTGTCTGAAACAAAAATTACTTTTAGGGATTTTAATAAATTTTTAAAAGCAAAATACAGCTTAAGTAAAGAGAAAACAAGTAATTTAATACAAGAACCAAATCAAATACATTCTCTCTCTAACAATTAGGCATCATATTTCAATAAATTGCACCAACTATTTTTTATAAACAAGAATAATTTAAATTTAACTTAGGCATTTTTTTCAATATGTAAGAGGGCAAAAGTAGAGCAAAAGAAGTAATACAAATTTATTACTGCGAAAACTGTTACAAAATAAACATTCCCATTCGTACAAATTGAAAAAAAAAAATAATAATATATAATAATATTTAATAATAATAGAACAATTTCTGTACAAAACTGCACAATGGAAACTAATTTTAACGAGGCAACACTAAAAGTCAATTTTTCCCCCCTGAAAAGTATTTTACATTTTTAATCGTTTGCAAAATACAAACAACAATAACAAAAAGAGCAAAATTTGAATATTTTATTCCAAAGTAATTCACTTTTTATTGGTCACGAAAAAAAAATAATGAACTGCAGCAACAATTTCAAAATTTACTGTGTATTTGTCTTCGTTTTTATCAAAAATTAAAATATCTCGAGCTCTGAATTTACTTCACTTTGATCTACTAATCCATCAATCTCCAGTTTTCGTCAGTAGGCGTTTCAACTTCATGAAACAAAGAAACTAATATCATTTCAGAATCTTCGATAATTTCTCGATATTTCCTTTTTTTTTCTTTGGAAGAGGGGGTGGGGCAGAGGGTGTTCAAATGAAAAGGTTTGGATGTTTCACGTTAAGTGTTTAATGTACACAAATTGCTCAAAAGTATTAAAATAGTCGAAATTAAAATTTTTGGAGCATGTTCCTTGTCAAGAGATTTTTTTCATGAAGGTTTGTTTCGAAGAAATCCATTTGTTGTATCAGGATTTGTATTTGTGCACAAATTTCCCTGTTGGCACTAAGGTTGAATGTTTTGAGCACTGTTCTAATTTGAGCAAAAATTCTTGCAAAATCTTGGTGACACAGAGTTGTAAGAAAAGCCATTCATTTTAGCGTGGATATTTTGCATAAATTATTAACATTTTTGTTCTTTAAATGCAAATTTAATCATTTAGAATTTCTTCCACTTCATTCGAAAAGATGAGACACGTTGACAAATTAAAAAAAAAAAACATTTATGAATTTGTGATCATACATATTTCATATGATCATTTCATAGAGAGTTATTTTCGAGTTACATTTCATCGTGCTGAATCTCTGAAATGATTCCAACTCAATTTCTCCAGCTGCAAATTATCTATTAATTGTAAAAGACATTCAATTGAATTGGATTCAAATTAAGAAGGAAGAAAATAAAAAGTTTTAGAATGTGTTTACATTTTGTTCACTGAAAGAAAGTGATACGAACTCTTTTTCAGAGTATCAGTTTTTTCCCCGAAGAAAAAAAAAGGATATGTTATACAAAAGAAATTCAGACCTATAGGTCACGTTTGTCCATAGTCGGTGCGTGCCGGGATTAAATTCGTGCGTTGCATAAACCGTACGATAGTTCTTTTCAGTCGATGCAGTTCAGCTGGTGTGAGAAAATTTTGGTTCGAACGTTCTTTCAATCTAGAGATTTCGAAATTCTACTAGTCATTTCAAAATAAAATTTATCTTTCCATGTTAGAAAATGGCTCATTTTAATGAAATGTTAATTAAAATAAAAATAAGTTGTAAAAATCATCCTTGCATCTCATTAAATTCAAGAAAAGTATCAAATTTAATGAGTGTTCTTATTTTTCTTAAACTATTATTCACTTTTTGATAGTATATACTACTTGAAATGTTTCTTAATAAATCAAATTTCGTTGAGTTAATCTGTCTAATTGTTGTTAGTCAAAACCCTATACGATGATGCAAGTATAATTTTTAAGATATATTTACCGAAGCTCCTTTGATAAAAAAAACTGAAATTTTTTTTTAAAAAATTTAACTGTGAATTTATTTTAAAGTTTAGCTTTCTCAAAAAGTTTGGAAAATATGAGATGTTTTATGTAAATTGCAACAGGTATTCATTTTTTTCGGCATATTATTCGAAATAAGCTGAACGTAGAGTGTTGTTTGGGAGCTAATTTTAAAGTTGATGAAGAGCAAGGCATAAATTTTAAAATAGAACTTCAGACACATGTTTCCAGCTTTTTTGAGCGCAGTGTTTTAGGATAATATACAAAAAAAAAAAAAAGTCCTTTCTCATTTATATTTTGTCTATTTTATTGCACGCATAAAAATGAGTGAGAAGTTTTTTCGTCGCAGATCAGGCCAAATTTTTCTCATCTTTTCTTCCTCATACTTAATATTCTTAAATATTACCACATATTACAACACGGAGTTAGTGTGCTGTTGGCAATTTTGGCTAAGATGTATCCCGCCAACCGTTTCGCTTTTGCGAAAACATTTTCACAATGTCCAAGTTCCTGGAACACCAACGTACGCGTTCTAATATTTCTTCAAAATATTTTTTTGGAATCAATACCAACAGATCGAATGATAGTGAACGATAAAATTTATCTTTCATGAAATAGTTTCAAGGCAGTATTAGGAGGAGTAAATTATTTTTTCCCCCTTCAAGATTGAATTACTTAATAGGATACCGCTTAAATATGCCTAAATAACTTTTAAAATTTCATAACAATAATTATAAATGCTTTGATACTAAAAAATATGCCCGATATTACTATTATCAAGTAAAATTATCAAAAATTTTATTTTAAATTTTAGAGAACCTGCCCAATAAAGATTCTTAATTTCCTGCGGAACCCTTCGCAATAATTCTCGGAAGACAGATTGAGGGGCACCTTAACTGGAACAGCACTCTATTATACTTATGGGAAGCTCTTTGAACTTCACTCAATTATGCTTTTAAACAATAACTGTTTGCATACTGAACGAAATACATGTTTTTGGGTCAAGCATTTTAAGTCTAGTTAAATAAAATTAGCGCGAGTATTAAAAATATTTTCCCTTCTCTTTCTCTAGACGAGATCTTGAACCTGGAGAAGTGCTAAGATAAATTGCTGCAGCAATTTTCAACAAGGCACAACCTTACTATCGTGCGATGCATAAAATATTTGTGAATACTCATGCGTTAAATGAGCGATAGTAAAAAAATAATGACTTGTTAAAAAAAATCTGATTAACTGTTAGAGCATTGACAATTGTTCTTGTTTTATGCTAAATGAAATTAAATATTACAGAAGAAATACTTTCTAACGTAGAAATTCAATAAAACAGTTAAGCGCTATATTTTCCAAGTCTAGGTTTTGAAAGCTAAGCAAATTGTTTGTTTCAAGCTCAAAAGTATAATATATTATAGGCAATGCAAATCCTGTGCATTTTTATCAAAAGACACAGAAATTGTTCTCATCAAGAAAGATGCCTCGTTTATCATAACTTAGATGCACACTAAAATCAGTTTGATTTACTGAATGAAGCATTTGTTAATTGATACACTTGATACTAGCAAAGTAGTTTCGGTTTTAACACCAGTTTGAAAACAAGCAAGTCTAATTCTTTGTTTTTCCAGTAGAGTTATTATCAAAAGCACACTTTTGAAATGACGAATAAAATTCCAAGTCTTAACTGACAACACATGCTTTCACTGTTTATATTCATGAGAACGACTTGTTTAAAAACGTTCCTTTACAAAGCCGCAACTTAGCAATAATAAAACACTTTTCAACACTTTTCACCCCAGTTTCCATCATGGGTGGTCTGGCAATTAATTCATTTTTGTTTTAACAGCTCTCTTAAACTAACTGCTACTGATGAAACTGTCCCACCAGGTGGCTCTGCTCGCATTCTTTGCAGAAAGCAATTGGTTGGCAGGAACCCATCTGCTTCCATCAAGCTGCTTTGTTGCCATCCTGACGTAGGAAATTATGGTCATAAACTTCTGTTGCCCGCGCCGAATGGGCCCATAAAACTCAAAAACTGAGCATCTAGTCTTGTTTTGCGTAATTTTGTGGTTAATTTAGAGTCTTTAATGTTCTTTTCAATTTCAGAAGTTATTAACAAGGAAACTGTATAATGTGACAGAAAGATGCTATTAAATTGTCCGTTATGACCACAATAGCTGTTATGTTGTACTTCTAGAAGGAAAATTTTAGGATAAATTTCATTTGGCAATTAATGACTGGTCTCCAGTTCAGTGATTTAAGCAGTTTTTAAACTGAAATTGGAACGGATAAAGTATTTTTATCTAGTTAATTAACTTTAATGAAAATAATTTAAAAGCAGCCACCATGAAACAACAACAAACACTTCAGTTGGAAAAAAATTTAATATATTTATTTTTTAATCGAAGATGAGCTGGGGATAAATGTACTAACATGAACTACAAAATCAGCAGTCTGAATCAGTGGCGGATACAAGAGGGGGGGTCCCCCCAAATCCCCGACAGTATTTAAATGTTTACTCGAAAAAATATGAAAATGAAATTTTTTTAATTCAATTTTTTGGGGCATTACGTGAAGGAGGGGGGGGGGGGGTCGCGATCCCCCCCCCTTAATCTGCGACAGTACTTTGTAATAATTATAAGGTTCATTGCATTGGAGTAGTGAAAATGATTGCTTGAAAAAATAAAGAAAGAAAGAAAACCTTAACGAAATCATGAGAAAAAGTAAATAATTTTTGAATTCCTTTTTTTTTTTTTTTTTTTTTTGTTGCATTACATGTCATTTTTCTATGAATACATGACTTTGCTTGAGACAGTTTTTCTACGGCGCTGTAATCAGACGCCAGTTACATGAAAAGGAACAAAGTGTCTGCCAAACGATCGCTTTTTATGCAACAAATTTAATCGACGAGAGTTATTGCCAATCTATTTCCGGAGCTGCAGGCATTGTTTCAATTTATGAAACATTTGAGTGTATAAATATTTTTTCTGTGATGTTTCTAAATTATTATTTCTTTCTGTTGTGATTTTTAGACAGTTTCGTTTTTGTTCGTGCTGAGTTTATTTGTAAAATTTGTAAATTTGCTGTAAATAGCTAATTAGTTTAAATCAGGGTCATTCCATAGTGACTAACGTAACATTCGCAGCTGATTTTCTTACTCTTTTTACTTACACCGGGAGTAAAAATAAATGTTTTTACTTCCTTTTACAAAAAAGGAAGTATTGTATTCGCGAAAAAATTTTCACTCAAAAATCGCCCTTAATTTCCATTTTGCTCACCCCCAAATGAATGTTGAGTTTTTTTTTCGATTCGACCACATGCGGAAAAGTGCCTAAGAATGTATAGACACGCGAAATATCCATTTTGACCATCACCGAGGTAATTACAACGACTTTTCTCGTGACGTCTGTATGTATGTGCGTATGTGTGTATGTGCGTATGTGCGTATGTGCGTATGTATCTCGCATAACTCAAAAATGGTATGTCCTAGAAAGTTGAAATTTGGTACATAGACTCGTAGTGGGGTCTAGTTGTGCACCTCCTATTTTGGTTGCATTCGGGTGTTTCTAAAGGGGTCTTTTGCACCTTTTTGGGGGGAAATCATTGTTAATTTCGATGCAAACTCAAGTGGTGTTATAATTTGGCGGTCACTTGGCGATATATCGCCAGTCTTTTGGTTGCCAAGTTTTGTCGCCAACTTGGCGAAAAATTTGGCGATTTTTTTTTTTTTAAATCTGCTTTCAATGTGGCTATTGCTAGTGATATTTAAAGAGTTAGAGAGAGAATCCCATTAAAATTGCAATAATAGGGAAATAGCATTAAATTGGTGTAAAAGGAAGTCATGTGATGCACACATCAGCTCGTTTTGATTTAATATGCAGATTTAAAATGTACAAAGTGACTATTTTTCATTTCTACCAAGAATTTGAAGCAAAATAAGCGCTGGTAGGTATTGTTTTGCCAAAAAAGGCATCGTGACTAACGTAACATTTTTGCAACCCTGAGAAACAATGCTTATGTTATGGCAAATTTTTCTGAAAGTTACGCAGGCATTTAACATTGGCCAATATATTTGTAAGAGGTAAACAGTCTATTTTTAAAAATATACTACAGATTTATTACACATAAATCTTTTTTTGGCCCTTAATGGTACTTTTACGAAAAACTGTGTGTGACTAACGTAACGTGACTAACGTAACCATCGGATAACAAGCAATGAATGCATATAAAAAACTTTTTGTAATTAATCTTTTGCTCTTATATTACTTTTACACTTTTTAGGAACCTCCTTTGCGTTTCATTTGGTTCTTTCTTTACTTTTTTTCTACATTAGTGTAAAAAATTGAATGGAAGGATTCAGTTCAATTAACTGAATTTGAATGTGCGAAAAAAAAATAAATAAATAAATAAAAACTGCTTTTACAAACTGAATAACATTATTTTGGGCTAATTAAATCTTATATATATATATATATATATATCTTTTAAAAAATTGACTTTATTCAAGTTGATAGTTTCGCCGAATTCTAGTATTCTGCAGATATAATAAATATCGTCATAAGAAACTCCTAGTACTTTTCAATGGCATGTTATTTTTTAAGGTTTACTGATTTATCGAACGAATAGTGTTGTGCATCCTGAATCAAAATGTAACATTGAGAAAAAAATATTCAAACATTTTTGCAGAATGAATTTTAATTCCGGATATCACCGCAAATGTTTGAATTTCTAAATGATCATTCTTGCATTTTCTGAAATATATGGCAGCAGTGCTTATTCTCACTGTATCATGTAACATCTTCAAATGTTTTCCAACGAGCTGCCATTACTTCATTTTAATAATAGGTGGAGATGTATTTTCTAAAAAATAGACGTTCTTCTTTGTTAAAACTGTCTTTCTATTTTCTTAATTATTTAGCTTGGATTCTTGTGTTGAATGCAAGCACAATTCAGCAGAGTACTTATTTTGCTTTACTCACCTTTTTTTTTAATAATAATTCTTTAAATTGAAAGTATATTTTTAAAGACCTTTAAAAAAGTATTTTTCTAAATAGACAGAAGGTCTACAATGTAATATTACTGGTATTTTTCACCCTTTATATTTTTTATCAATATAGAATGCCTACTTATTCAAAATTGTTCATTAAAATGTACATTAAATTAAATAAGTTTTAAATTTTAGCAGTCATTTTTAAAATGTTACGTTAGTCACATGCAAACTGTTACGTTAGTCACATCTCAAATGTTAGACAGTTTAATAAGTTTTAAATATTAGCAGTCATTTTTAAAATGTTACGTTAGTCACATGCAAACTGTTACGTTAGTCACATGCAAACTGTTACGTTAGTCACATCTCAAATGTTAAGTTAGTCACACTAATTATTTTATATCTACTGATACAAAAATAAATATTTTGCACTTTTTAAGTAGATATGACATAGATGAAAGAAAATAAAAAGGGATGTTTGGTTCAATCATCTGGTTTAGTTTTTATTCAGAAAATAGTTCATTTTCGTGACTAACGTAACGTAAATATTTTCAGTGAAATAACCAAACTAATTAAAATACTTATCTTATAATGTATGCAAAAAGAACAGTCAATTTTATTGGGCCAACATCTAATCTTTTAGAATAAAAATAGTTCTTTTAAAAATTTGCAAACACTTCTACGTTACACAAGAAAACTTAGATGCACGTTTTTAGCGTATTTTAAGCCTTTTCTACAACCTCGCACGTTTAGAGCCAGAAGAAAAATACTGAATGAAATTTTTGCAAACTGTTACTGGGTTAATGTGCTAGAAAGTATGCTGAATGAAATGATAAGTCACAAATAGGGCTTTGTTGAAAAAAAAATTCTGAGGTTGAGGTTGACATTACTATGGAATGACCCATCAGTGTTTTTGATTTTGTGTCGTGCAAGAAATGTAAAATTCTAGTTTCGTGTTTTGCGTGAAACCTCTTTATACAAGGGTTCCCGAAAATTAGCCCCTCGTATTAGACAGAAACTTTACTAAAAAAAGCCGCGTTTTGTCAGAAAATGACAACCGGGTGACAAAAGTTTTTTATCTTTTTTGCAAAGTTAAAAAAAAAAAATGATGAACCCAAATCCGATAGAAACATATCCCTCGTTCCTGTATCAGACTCTGAGACTAGGACGTTTTCGTCCATCTCCGATTTTTCTTCAACTGGGAAAAAAAATCAGTCTGTGAGCATTTATTAATGTAATTAGATTCATAAAATATTTAATTTTTAGTTAGATTTTCGCCGTATTTTTAAGTGAAGTTCTAATAGTTTATTTCTGCATACAAGATACATGTGTCAAATGAAATGAACCTTCTTTACGGAGGATATCATTTCATAAAATCTAAAAAAGTGCAGTGACCGTCGTAGGAAGCGAAATCTAATGTTTATTTTATCTTAATTAATGTGCCATAACTTTTTAGTTACTTCAGTTAGTTAATTTTAACCACACAACTTTTATGCTAAACAATTCTTCACACCAGGTCCAGATCTATAACCTTCGGGTTCCACTACAAATCTCAACGAGCCCTATACGTTTTGTCAACTCGTATCTGAGATGCCCATTATATTTTTAAGTCGCTGTGTAAATCTGAACAGGATTAAAACTTTTTTTTCAGCACAAATTCAAAGTTCACCGTTAGAACAGGAAATATCATATTGTTCCTTCACGGATTTTACAAGATGAATGCCAGAGGTCAAACCAAGTTTTTTTTTTAATTATTATAATTTTAATTAAATTTAATCTAAGTTCAAGAAAATTGGCGTACGTGAGACCTCATTTTGAAGCATGACCAATGGGTGTTCGTGATCCGAAATTTTAGAAAATCTTGGGTTACAGTTTCCGAAAAGTTTGGAGCTGACAACACATTAAGCCTGAAAAATTATTTTAAAAAAAGTATGCAAATTTGAATTTTTTTTTACGTGAGGGGGGGGGGGGTGTCGAGCTTCCTCATAGTTTCCGAAAATTTCTGTCCATTTTCAGAAAGTGTTACTTGAGTCCACATCACCCCTGGCCATCACCCCCTTCTAAAATGAAATCCTGGTCTGAATAGGAAAGAGGGAGCTGGAGGGGAAATTTTTAGTAATGAAATATGCTTTAAGAGAGAGAGAGAGTGAACATCGTACATACGTACAGTAAACTTTCAAATACATTGTTGCTGTATTTCTGTAAACTCTAAACATAACAAATGTCGTTTACATTGAAATTAATTACATGTTTTCGTCTAAAGTAATGGTGTAACATGTAAGAAAAACAGATCATATTTTTACTCATTGTTAGATGCCCCTCAAAATAACTTTTAAATTTGACATACAGTGGCTCCCAAAAGTCTTCGTACACCTACGACTTTCAACGAAATAGGCCCCAATCCATTGGTTAGAATTAATATTTCGGAATAGGTATTTAATTGTAAGATCTATGATTAATTTTTACAAAAACTACATGAAAAGTTTTTAAAAAATATTAAAACTTAATTTTTAAAAAATCAAACACCAAAAAGTGCCGGAAATTCTATGTCACAAAAGTCTTCGTACACTTTATAAAATGTCTATTTATTATTGAATAATCTAACTTTTTATTAAGTTATTAATTAGTAGAATATTATACAGTGTTCATAACACCATTTAAACGTCTGGGAATAGATTTCATTCTTTTTCTTTCCTTTTTTTTGCGTGGTTTCTGAGTAAGTGTTCAACCACACTTCGAGTCTTACTGTTTCTAGCTCTATTTTCGTTTTAAAGCCGTATTTTCGTAATCTAGCCCATAGATATCTCTAAATACGTTACATTAAGTTCAAAGCTGGAGATTGAGGGGGTTTTTTCCTGAATTTTAGGACGATTTTTGAGGCACTAGACGCAAACGTTGAAAACCGAGTGCTTCATATCGTTATTTTGATAAAAAACAAAGTTGTTTCCAATAACCAAATTTTTGGTTAAGAGTTCAAAATTGGTTTTTAAAATATTTAAAGGAACAGTATGATTCATTATTTCATCAAAAATTTCCAAACTACCAAGTCCTGATGCTGATATGCACCCTCACACTAGAACACCTCCACCGTCGTGATTAACTGATCCAACTAAGTTCTTAAGATTAAGTTCCTAATTTTTTCTACTACTTACAATTATGCAACAATTTAACCAAAAATGTTGAATTTATTTTTATCTGTAAACAAGACGTAATTCTAAAACGTTTTTAGCTTATTTATCCTTGATTTTGCGACGAAAAGCGTAAGCTTTGTGTTTTTCGTGCGAACAAGAAAATTTCTGCAGGAAGAGGCCCCATTTAATCCAGCTAATCAGAGAACTTGGCGAAAAATTTTAGGTGAAAATTAAACGTAAAATTTTTTTTTAACTCTGTAGAAACTTTTACAGCACTCAAATGTGTATTTTTTATAATTTTTTCAACTTTAAATCTCTGATCACGTTTTGTCAACTTTGCCGGTTGACCTTTTCTTACCTTGTTTTCGGTCCGATTCCTTTGTTTAAAGCATTTTATCAAACAATCTACTATACAAACAAATAAATTAACTAATTTAGAGTCATTTCAAACCAATTTACCGCAACTGTGGGAAACAAATTCGAATTTTGAATGGTGTTTTCGGTTTTTTACGAATACCAGCGATTTTATAGCAATAAGCACAATATTAAGAAATAAATAAACAAAAAAATAAAACCAAATGACTTTATAAGGGTCAACACAATGCAAAAATAATAATAAAACGGCATATGATAGTTTTAATCATGAATTTATTCGAAAATATTTGAGTGTACGATGACTTTTGTGGTGTGTTATTTCTCTGTCTCTTCGTTTTCTGACCCATTTCAAAAAGTAGATCCGTTAATATTTTGAAAAAACCAATGGGTTGTATTTAGAATGACATAGGAATGATGTGAAAAAATATTGGACTCCATATTCGAATTCAGTTTCGAGTTATTTTGGTTTTACTAAAAAATTTCAAAGTGTACGAACACTTTTGGGAGCCACTGTATATTTAACTGTTGTTGTTTACATGTCCATACTGCCATGTGCAGGTAAACGGTCGTATCTACAAAAATGAGTTTTTTAGATGTTTGAAGAAACGCGTTTTTGATTTCCCATAAACATCAATAAAATATTGAAATTACATTTTTGTGATTCCGTATGTTTATATCGAAATATTTTTTTGAGAAGTCTGTTTTATTTTGATTTTGTAATTAAAATTTTGATCAAAGCAGATACTGCCGTTTACCTGCTCTTCACTTTAGTAATTTTCACACACTTTTGACTGGCAATTAGCAGTAACTGCACAGAATACTATTGAATAACCAATAATTACAGATTCGACATCATAATACGGAGTAGATACGTTATTACGAAGTATATTTAAAGCAAACTGACTAATATATTTTATTTTATAACATAAATAAATACCGTACAAACACTCGACATAAATTTAATATAAAGGAATTAAATGTAACTTAAAAATTAAATGATTTTTTCACACAAATGTAAATAAATACCATTACATATATGTTCACACACACAGACACAGCCATATATATATATATATATATATATGTGTGTGTGTGTGTCTGTTGGTTATAAATTTATTATTAGCTAGTGGCACCCACACGGCTTTGCCCGTAGTTGAAAATTAAAAGGTAATTTGGTTCGCCTGTATATTTACAAATAATGGATGACGAATTTCTCGCCAATTGGCTATGTTCATTCGCTCTCCCATTCCACGTCATGATAATTTCGTAATTTACTCATCCATCTTATGATAATTTTGCTCCGGAAAATGTTCTTAAAATTGAAATAGAAAAAGAACAAAATCGAATTTTCGAAAAATCGCTTCGAGGTGCACAGCCCCATGCTACAAACTAACTTTTTGGAAAATCGGCCGAACAGTCTATGCGCGTCACAGAGATCCAGACATGCAACATGCAGACATCCAGACAGAGAGACTTTGAACTTTATTATTAGTAAAGAAAAAGATGTAACTTAAATATGTATCAAACAAAATGGATTACATCCACTTGATATAAATTTAATGCAATAACATTTACGTATCCCTGCCCAGATACAGATATACATGCTGATTTAAACAGTCCTTGTTAAAACAAACTCGGTTTTGCAGTTTATATTTTTTACTTTAATAAAACATTGAATAGTAAAACGTTTCAGTAGATTTTCTTTCTTTTCTTTTTTTTTCTTTCTTTCTTTCTTTCTTTTTTTTTTTTTTTTTTTTTTTGTTGCATTTTTGTAGGCTGTCTTAGACAAAGGACAGCATAATTTGTTGTCTCCGCTGGAGGAACTAAAGCATTCTGCGTGGAATTTCGAGAAGAGGATGGATTGGATGAGTATGAGTGATATTGCTCCAATTCCTCTGGCAAACGAATAGTCTACAAGGCATATGTTTTGATTGCTTAACAGCATTATCGAAAACTCTTTTATGTTCCTGTGTTGTTACTTGGCAACTGGAAGATTCTTTATGCATTTCTAAAAATTACGCAAATCGCTTAATGTTCCGCACTTTGCGATAAAGCAATAAATCTCTATGAAAATTTAGGCAAAAGAAATGCTTCGTGTATTAACAATGGATCTCATCGAACCACTAAAAGTGCTGCAGCTTAGTATTAAAAATTGTGAAAAACATCGTCTGGGACAAAACAAATAGAAAACAAAATCGTTCTGTTCTAAACCTTTATTTATCGTCTGCCAAGTATTGCTTGTGTTTACTCGTTTGTTATCTTTTATAACTGTATATTATCAAGAACTGATTGTGTTTTATTGTTTTTAGAACACGAATATAAAGAATCAAAGAACACTTTTTAAAAAATGTCTGAGGCCTGTAAAATTACAAAACGTTTTCTTCGACTTTATTTGAAATAAAGTATGGTTATTTTCCCTAAATGTTAATTATAAGTCTCTCTTGCTCTGAAGGACGCTTGAGGTTAAATTTTTTTTAGAGGCAGTAATTCCCAATTTCGCCGAATGATAAAATACGACCTGGCACGCATACTCACATCTAATGAGAAGCGATTGGGAATTATTTTTAAGAATGCAATATTGTCTCTAAATTTGCCGAATAAAGAAATTTTTGAGAGGTCATACAATGACCTCCCATCGGGGCGCTATTGCTTGAACTTAGTTGAGCTAAAAACTAAAAAAAATCGCGAAAACGGTTTTTGCGTCCTAGTGCAAGTTTTGGCAGCGATTCATTTATGTCCCATTCTTCGGACAATGATTATGGGCAGGTATAGAGCAGTACATACATACTGCTGATTACCTGCACAATGTAGCGATTATATCAATTATACTGCTAATCACCACTGATTAAAAAAATGCCTTTATTTAGCAGCAACCAAATAAACATGTTTGCACCATAAAACTAAAGTAACGTTGATTTCAAAAAAAAAAACAAAAAAAAGATGAAATTGGAAAATTTGCAGTTACTACTGTTTACCCTCCCACAAAACGGCAAAAAATTTCAAAGATGCAAAAAAAAAAAAAAAATGCAGTTACTGCCTGCTCATGGGAGAAAGTTTTTGTTCTGCCGTGGCAGGTAAAGAGCAGTAATTGCCGATCATCTGCAAAATGTAGCGATAAAAGCAGTTACTGCCGTTTGCCTGCACACGGGAGAAAGTTGTTCTACCGTGGGCGGTAAAGAGCAGTAAGTACATACTGGCGACATCCCGCACAATGTTGCGATAAAAGCAGTTACTGCTAATTACCACTGATAAAAAAAAATGCTTTTTTTCTGTGGCAACTAAATAAACATGTTTGTACCATAAAACTATGGTAATGTAGATTTCAAAAATGTAAAAAAATGAAAATCGAAAAATCTACAGTTACTGCCGTTTATCTGCACTCAGCAGCATAGTTATTAAGCACTAGGGTGAGACTGGGAGTCATTGCCTCAAGAAGTTGGCCTTCATTTATTTAGATAAGACAACGCAAGAAAGATTTACCTCACAAAGGGAAATATCACCCACGGCAACTGTGAGTATCAAACCCATGACCTCTGGCATATAAAGCTATGCTTATACCATAGACACATAATTTTTTAGCTACCTATTTAACGTCTGTTATAGAATTGTATTACTTAATGAGTTATCGCTGCATAAAATCAATGAAACAATGCCGTTGTAATTCTAATATATTCGTTCAATTTAAAATTTAACAAGAAGTTTTGTCCAGAACTAAACGAGCCTGCTTTCCTGTATACTAACATCGACTTTCTAGTATCTAATCAATATTCTCTAAATTTACCGAGATTGCCAATTTTGTCAAACGTAACTTTTAAACATCTTGAGGTAATTTCTAAAAACATAATATGCATTGCTCATCTAAAGAGATAGATACGTAAAAAACGAATAAGTAAAGTAATAGCACCTTTCAATAAAAAAACAGCTAATAAATTTTCTTCCATTAAAAAAATTTTTTAATCGCTTTCAAAAAATAAATAAATAAATAAATAAAATTAATTTAAAATAATAAGTTCCTAATGAAATGCATTTTATAAAAAATCGTTTGTTTTTCTCCCGTTTCAAAAAAAAAAATTAAAAAATAAATATATACACACATGAAAAAATAAATAAAAAATATTAAAATGTTAACTTTAGGAAATAATTTTCATCATTCAAAAAAAAAAAAAAAAAGAAAATGTCTTTATGTTACAGCACAAAAGTCTCCGAATTTCGCTTCATTAGCCGCTGCCAAAAACAGAATACGTAAGTTAACACTAAGGAGTGAAAGTAAAAACAAATCATATGAACAATAATTATTTGACAGTAGAATGCAGGACTACGAGTCGGAGTCGATCTGATTTTGGGGAAAAGGTGTCAGAGACGGAGTCGAAGGCTGTTAATTCCAAGACTGAGAGTCGGAGTCAGATATTTTCCCTCAAAGTCCGTAACTCTGCCATTGTTTGCGGAGTCGGACTAATTTTGGGATAAAAAAGTCGGAATCAAAGATTTTAAAATTTCAAATGTCAGTTATTTTCTCTCCGTTTCTTAATATTTGCCAAAACTACGGAGTCAGAGTCGGGGTCCGACTAGGTTTGCGATGCAGGAGTCGGAGTTGGAGTCGACAAGCCTCAAACTCTAGGAGTCGGAGTCGAGAGTTGGTCATTAGAAGCTATTTCCAACAGAGTTTGTTTAAGGCAAATCCGCCTTTAAGTTTGGAATCTATATTGACTTTTAGTTTCTCCGTAAGCACAGATGTTAAAGGGTTTAAACTGTTCAAAATTGTTCAAATGAGAAAAATGTAGTTCTAAACATGTTCTCTTCATCAAGATCTTTATCCAAAAAAAAGTTTGTTTGAAGCAAATTCACCTCTAAATTCCGGACTTACTTTTGCCTTGAATTTCCCCTAAGAATAATGTTAAGTTATTTTGAACTGTTCAAAATTGAACGATAAATTGTTTAAATCAAAAAATAAACTATGCGGATGAGGTTTCCTCGCCGAGATCTTTGGAACAAAAAAAGAATTGTTCGGACAATTCACTCAAAAGATATTGAGGGGGAGGGGGAGCCCGATAGACACATTTTCCGCATCTCAATACACTACTTTCCTTTTTTTTTTAATTTCCCGATACTTATTTAATTATTTTATTCATTTTTGACTTTAGCGATATTTTTAAGATTCATTATGCCATCTTTCAAGCTCTTTTCTTCTTTCTTTGACTTTTACTCTGAAATTATAGGCTAAAAATGATGCACGTCACTTAGACTAGTGAAAAAATTTCAGAAATAAAAAAAGCAACTGTTTTTGTAGAAAAATATTTGGAGAAGACACTTAGAATATCTGCCGAACTATCAAAGTTTTGTCCCATGGAAAGTGTTGAAGAGAATAAAGGAAAATTAAATAGTGCAATAAGGTGTCTATAATACACTGATTGTAAATATGAAATGTATGAACTTAAAACATATTTAAGCAAGACCACAGCTAAAGACTAAACATGGAAAAAGCATTTTTTTAATTTTCAATTTTAATACTAATATTAATAACTTTTCTGAAAAATACATTTTTTTTTTTTGTAAAATTGGTTTGTTGTTTTTAAAAACATTAGCAATAAATTTTATCGTTCACTTTCGAAACCCAATGCAGATTTCAGATATTTGTGGTTTGCAAGGCAGCAGATTCCCAGCCTCCTAGCTAAAATATAAATTTGATAAGTATTGATAATGATTGCTAAATTAAATGTCATGTACTTGTGGAACTCTTTTTAGGCAATTTTTAAAATCTATGGCTATTTTTAAACTTCTCTGAACAAAGTAATGAGAAAGAGAGAGATAAATGATTCAAAAAAAAAAAAAAAAAAAAAATTGGAATACATTAAAAGTTTCGATAAGTTCTGGATCTCATTCCTGAATTCTTTAGCATCAAATTTTTAGATTGTTGTTTAACATCCAATGGCGCTAAGAATTAAAATAACGTCAAACAATACTCGTTCTTAATTCCACTTCATGAGATCATATTGATCAGAAACAAGTTGATTTCTGGAACTTGTTCTTGGGACTACTTGTAGATCACAAGAGCTCTTCGGCTGAAATATGTCGAGAATCTATTTGATGCGATTTAAAACTTGGTTTAAAAATGATTCCATTGTCTATTTTATTCTTTTCCAATGTTCAAAAACGGACTTCTTTCGTAGAAAGTTATTTCCGACCAATTCTTTCAACGAAATGTTTTGTTTTCATTGTTCTCATTTTTCTGAATCTGTATTTATTTAAGGAGGAGACATTTCTAGTGTCCTCATAATTCATTGTTAAATATACCGCCTTCTGAATATTTATAAAACTTTCAAATAGAGGAGTGTGGTTTAAAATGAAATAGTTAAGATTTTTACCTATTCCAGCATGAACAAATTAGAAATTTGTTTTTAAAGTTACTGTACATAGAAAAGAACAATGTATATTATAATAAAACTGGCATTCAAACACATTTTTTATTTTTGGCAGTAAATTTGCACCTTCAAATAGAGTAGTAATTTTTCACTTTTTTTTTCAAGGCGGAAAGTGAAAAATAAAATATTTTTCTGAGAAATATTTTGTAATTGGTTATTAAATATATTTTTGATCAAATTAATGAGTATGTAAAAGAATGAATAAGTAAAGGAATCTTTACTAATAATAAAACTGAAAATCTCTCTGTTTGGATGTCCGGAGAATGTCTGGATGTCTGTAGGATGTCTGGATCTCTGTGACGCGCATAGCGCCTAGACCGTTCGGCCGATTTTCATGAAATTTGGCACAAAGTTAGTTTGTAGCATGGGGGTGTGCATCTCGAAGCAATTTTTCGAAAATTCGATGTGGTTCTTTTTCTATTCCAATTTTAAGAGCAAAATTATCGTAAGATGGACGAGTAAATTACGAAATTATCATAACGTGGAGCAGTAACATGGGCACAAGCCAATTGGCGAGATACGAAATTATAATAACGTGGAACCGTAACATGGGTAAAAGCCAATAGGTGAGAAAATTCACTATACATTATTTACGAAATTATCATAACGTGGAACTGTAACAGGGGTACAAGCCAATTGGCGAAAAAATTCACCATACATTATTTGTAAATATACAGGCGAACCAAAAGACCTTTTAACTTTTCGATTACGGGCAAAGCTGTGCGGGTACCACTAGTAGATAATAAACCATTAACCGAATAAATAAACCCATAATTATTATGTAAGAAAAAGTAAATGAATCAATAAACTAGGGAAATAAATACAAATTAATTGAATGAATCTTACATATAATAAAACAAGATGTTTGTGTGTGTGTGTGTGTGTTTGTGGCGCGCATCCTGGGAAAACGGTAAGGCCTAGAAAGATGAAATTTGGTACACAGGTGTAGTTTTTGCTGAAAATGTGCACCTCGGGCTTCGATTTTTGATATTTTAATTAGAAAAAAAGTTATTTAATGTTTTATGTTATTTTTAGCACTTTTTAGTACTTTTGACCTCACAGATCCCGAACCAATCGCGCCAGACGGATATTTTTTGTACTATTGTGTAGGAAATTTAATTTTAAATATGATGAATGAAAAAATTTTGAAGATAGAGCAATTTTTGTATTTTTTATAGATTTTTGAAAAAACCTTTATTATACATTTTTTTCTGGGTTTAGTTTTTTTCGAAACCCATCCTGCAACAAGTATTGAACCCTCAATTCTAAAATTTTAGTTGGTACTAGTAAAAACATTCCGCCCTCTTCAGAAGAAAAAAGTTTTGAAAAATACGCAATAGTTTTTTTTTTACAATTTTTTTAATGGCAGAACACAACGCGCGCTGTTCGCTTGCCGGCTGAGTTCCGAGTTTACCTCATCACGTGATCCAACTGAAATCGTTCGCCTTCTCTTCACCTTTTTTTTTTTTTTTTTTTTTTGCAAGCGCTACTTTTTGAACACTACGGGGAACAAAGAGCTTTTATTTTTGAGGGCTATTTTGATTAAATAAATAAAGTCCGCGATTTTTTGCATGATCTTCGTTTCTGTTACGAATTGGCGGTTAGGTTAGGTAGATACAGAGATAGATAGAGGTTGAGTGTACAAAAAATGTTTTTGTTTTCGAATTAATACTTATATAAATAAAAAAAGATTGTACTGTCAGGAGGTAGATATGCGCAGATCGTATAGATTGATAGATAGACAAATATAGAGTTCGATATAGCAGATGGAGAGCAAGAAAGAGGCATGCCCGTCATTTAAGGAATTTCAATGGGGTGTCAGTGCCCCCCTCCCCACACACACCATGACTTTGAAAAAACAATGCTTTCACATAAAAGAAGAAGTGCTTTTTGTTATTTTTCGACAAAATTTGCATGAAGAGTACGTCGTACCCCCTCCTTTAAAAAAATTCCAAACGACGGAACTGGAGATAGATCTAGAAAATATTTTATTCAAACTACTAATGATATACATAGATAGAGATTGATTGATACCGCCACGAAATTTGTTTAAGCAGCCGCCGAAGGCGGCAACATCGGTGTAAAAAGGCGAATGATAATATTGAGAAAAAAGAGAAAAACATTGATTAATACCGTCGCTAAATTGTCCAAGCAGGCGCCGAAGGCGGCAACTCTGGCGCAAAAAGGCGAATGGCGTAAAAAGGCGGACCAGCTGGTCGCCGCAGGCGGATAGTAAAATAAGATGACGGCTAATAAAATAAGATGGCGGCTAATAAAATAAGATGTTTGTGTGTGTGTGTGTGTGTGTGGCGCGCTCCCCGGAAAAACGGCAAGGCCTAGAAAGATAAAATTTGGTATACAGCTGCTGTTTTTGCCGAAGATGTGCACCTCGGGCTTCGATTTTTGATATTTTAATTAGAAAAAAAGTTATTTAATGTTTTATGTGTTTTTTTGCACTTTTTAGTACTTTTTACCTCACAGACCCCGAACCAATCGCACCACACAAATATTTTTTGTACTGTAATGTAGGAAGTTTAATTTTAAATATGATGAATGAAAAAAATTTGAAGACAGAGCAATTTTTGTATTTTTTACGAATTTTTGAAAAAATCTTTAATTTGCAGTTTTTCCCGGGTTTTATTTTTTTCTAATATCATCCTGCAAAAAGTATCAAAGCCTCATTTCTAAAATTTAAGTTGGTAATAGTAAAAACATTTCGCCCTCTTCAGAAGAAAAAAGTTTTTAAGAATAAGCAATAGTTTTTTTTTTGTACAATTTTTTTAAGCTGAACACATTATGTCTTTTCACGCATCGGTCGAAAAAAGGTTCTTCATTCCTTTATGCCTCTGACGTCACTACTTGGATTTCGATTCGATATTTACGACAGAATTTTAATCGCAAACAGTTTTTTTTTTTTTTTTACTATATAGCTTACTTCTACATTTTATGACGTGATGACCACGTGTTTTTCCGGCAGCGCTTGATTTTTTTTGTTTCCTTTTTTTGTTTTATTTAGGGATTGGATTTATTTCTTTTTCCATCCCCCCCCCACCCCCAAGCTGAACCTTTTGCTGTATCTATAAAAAGAAACATTTCATAGTTGTGCGCATTTAATTCAATAAAAATAGCGAGATTTTCTTTTCTTTGTCAAACGCTACTTTTTGCACACTACGGAGAATTTTGGAGAAAACTTTTTTTTTTTTTGCTCAACTTAAATAAAAAAAGCGGTTTTTTGAGTGATCTTTGTTTTTATTATGAAATGGGCGGGCAGGTTAAAATAATTAGAGGTGGATCGTCAAGGTAGATAGCCGCCGAAGGCGGCAATCTTGGCATAAAAATGTGAATTGCACAAAAAAAGATAGAGATGGATTGATTAATCTGCCAAATTTATTTAAACAGCCGCCGAAGGCGGCAAAACGCTAAGTAAAAAGGTAAAGTTAGCCAAACAGCCGCCGTATGTGGCTGCTTGCATAAAAGGCGAATGGCGTAAGAAGGCGAACCAGCTGGTCGCCGCAGGCGGCTAGTGAATTAATAAATGAATTATTAGATGAAGGAATGCAAATGAATTAATTATTGACTGAATATGTAAGTGGTTTAATAAATGATTGAAACCGCTAATGAAATGACTTATTTCACTTTGCTCCATCCTCTTTGCTCCGCATGCACTTGATTGACCAAATGTACAAAACATTTAAAATTAAAATAAGTTTAATATTAAATGAACAAATACTGTAGAGTCCGGTGGGGGAAAGGGGTCAATGGGGTAAAGTGGTTATACATTAAATAAATGGCTGTAGCTTGGAAATAAATGCACGTATAAGTGTAATTTCTTTATTTTCGGGTTTAACGGTTAGGAACAACATTTTGAATTTAAAATTTTATAGTTGGCAACATTTTAATAAGTGAACAAGAAGTTCTGTCTAGAACTAGACGAGCCTACTTTCCCTTATACCCATACTACTTTCTAGTACCTGATCAATATTCTCAAAAATAGATAAATCGCAAATTTTTTCAAACATATTTTTAAAATACTTTAAGCTGATTTCTAGGAATAAAATATTCCTCACTCATCTAAAAAAATTAGATGCGTAAAAAAAAACGAACAAATAAAATAGCAGCAACTTTTAAACAAAGCAGCTAATACACTTTTTTCCATTAAAAAAATCTTTAACAGCTTTCATTCAAAGCTTCAGCTTTCTTTCAAAACGAAAAAATAATAATTAAAATTAAAATAAATACATCATATAAAAAAAAATCGTTTCTTTTTCCCCTGTTGCCAAAAACATTTTTTAAAATGAATTAATGCACTTACTAAAAAAAAAACAATAAAATGTCAACTTAAAGAAATAATTTTCTTTGTCAAAAAAAAAAAAAAATCGTCTGCGCATATCTTCATGTAAAAATATAAATGACTTCGAGTTTATTCGCCGATAACTGAATACCTAAATTTAAACTTTAGCTTGAAAATAAAAACAAGTCATATCAATTCACAGTTAAAACCATAGCTGCGGAGTCGGAGTCAATCTCATTTTGAGATAAAGGAGTCGGAGTCGAATATCCAAGAATCGGAGTTAGTCATTTGTCCTCCGTGTATAAATTTTTGCCAAAGCTACGAAGTCAGAGTTGAAGTCACGGAGTCGGAGTCCGATTAACTGTCGGGCACCGGAGTCGGAGTCAGGTGCCTCTAAATTCTCGGAGTCGGAGTCTGGAGTTTGGCGTCAAGAGCTATTTCCAACAAAATTTGTTTGAAGTAAATCCGTCTTCAAGTACGGAATCTACATTGACTTTCAGTTTCCCCGTAGACGTTAATGTTAAGGGATTTGAGCTGTTCAAAATTGAACGGAAAATTGTTCAAATCAAAAAGATATTTATTATATACGTTTTTCATCAAAAGCTTTTTCCTACAAAGTTTGTTTGACGCAAATTCGCCTCACAGTTCGGAATTGCCTTGAATTTCCCCGAGGCGCTAATGTTAAGTTTTTTTGAACTGTTCAAAGTTGAACAAAAAATAGCTCAAATCAAAAAGTGAAATATGGGAATGAGGTGTCCTTGCCGAGATCTTTCGAACAAAAAAAGTTTGTTCGAATCGGACTATTCATTCAAAAGTTATTAGGGGGGGGGGGGACAGACAGACAGACAGACCGACAGACAGACAGACAGACAGACAGACAGACAGACAGACCGACAGACAGACAGACAGACCGACAGACATTTTTCCCCATCTCAATACCCTACTTTCCAATCTTTAATTTTTCGATATTTATTTAATTATTTTATTTCTTTTTGACTTTTTTTTGTTTTTCGCGATATTTTTAAGATGCATTAAGCCTTCTTTCATGCTTTTTTCTTCTTTTTCTGACTTTTACTGGGAAAGTAGGCTAAAAAAATTCGTTTTTCGTGCATATGAAACATTTTAAAATTTGAACACCTCTTTTAACTTCTCTGGGAAATTTTGTTTACGTGAATTTCGAACAGATTGACGGCACGGTAAGCTTTCTACATGTCTCAAGAACACTTACTCATTAGCTGCTATCTTTATTGATTTTACATAATATTTTAGAGCAATTCAAGTAAGATGAGGTAAAGTGGTCATATAATTAGGATTAACGTAAATCGTTGTTCTACAGTTACTTAATCTTAACGTATATAAGGTTGATATTAATTTAATATTCATTTCACCGAACATGTGTCGTTTTTACAGTAAATGGTATGAAAAAAAAAGTTTAATTTACGAGCATATACATGTGATACTGTATATGCATATATACCTGTATATACGTATGTAAACACGTATATTAGTATATAAATGCACATGTCCGAATAAATGCGTTGTCTTTACGTAACTACGTATATGAGTGCGTCTACAAATGCATATACTTGTGTATACGTATACTATATATTTGCATTCAAAAGCATGTACGTGCATGGAGAAGCATAAATGTAGCTACATGCATATGTAAGTATGCACGTGTGTATACATGTCGGCACGAGTATATACTCGTATATACGTGTATGCACGAGTACATACGTGTAAACACGTGCTTTTACCGGTAAATAAACGAATATACACCGGTATTTACCTGTATAAGTACACTAAAAATATGTATTTCCGTAACTGTACCAATAAATACCTACATGGGTGTCTGCAGGAATATGCCTATATAGGTATATATTCGTCTAAACACAAATATACTCGCTTGTCTGTGCGATTATTTTCTTTGCGCGACTGTCTGTTAGTGTGTCTGTGTGTTTCTAACCCTATCTCCTCCGTACTGGCAATGTCTGCCACGTCAATGCTGCTACCGTTGGATGCAGGACGTCCAGATTAAGCCATTGCGCTCTGTCTTGCCCTCTAAACCTTAAGGGGCCGGACATCCGGTTGAAGAAACTTTAAAATTATCAGTTGTCACCAGGCAGTCGGTTTTGAGTCACCGCAGGGGACGAACAGGGTTGGTGAGCAAAGCGAGCAGGGTCAGAGCTCCCTACTCTACAGTATTCATCTCTGTGCGCTTCTGTCTGTGTGACTGTAACCCAATCTCCTCAGGCAACGTCTACCAGGTCAATACTGAGCCTGTTGGATGCAGGACATCCAGGGGAAGCCAGCCCTGTTTAACCCCTCTAAACCTTTAGGAACCGGAGAAAAGGGACCGGTTATTAAATCATAAAAAAACATTAAAAGCATCAATTTTCACCGTCCACTAGCGGCGAATGGGGTTGTCGGAGCGGAGCGAGCAGGGGGTGGAACCTTCTGACACGTGTACATACACGTAACACGTAAATACTCGGACACACACCACTCGTATACTCGAGTATACACGTGCATAAAAGCATCTGATATATTCATGTAAAAATTCGTGTATACGCGTATATATACTCGTGTATACATGCACGAGTTGACACTTACATACAAGCATCTGATGACGTACATATATTGCTGTACACACCTAAACTTACGTATGAACTTATACGTCACAACTATATGAACTTATATACGTCTATACAGGTGTATACACGTACATACATGTATTTACGCTTGTTTACACGAAAATACCTGAATAGACACGTACATATACGCATTAGATGCATAAACGTATATTCATGCATACTCTTGTGTACCCGTATATGTACGTATGAACACTTATAGGTACGTGTATAGTCGTATATATTCGTGTACATACGTATATTCTCGAGAGATATACATTCACACGTATGATGTTCGACTATACAGGTTCGACCATACGTCTATACGCGTAAGTACTCGTTTATTCTCTACCACGCGTAAATACTCGTTTATACTTTACCAAACACATTTTCACCTGACACATATATACTCGTGAAGACTCGTGTACACACGTATGTGCTCGGGTATACACGTATATACTCGACTAGACACGTAAATGCACGCATCTGATGCATATACTCATGTATAAATTTATATACTCGTGTATGCGCGTTGTATATACTCGTGTTTATAAGTGTAATCATTATAAATAACCAAAATATATAAATATTATGTTTATTCATACTGGCTTTGCACTTTTGTTCAACTATACACTTTTGTTATATACACTTTTGTCAACCACTTTACCCCATGCTATGACCACTTTCCCCCACCTCATGGCGTAAAGTGGTCATAAATACATAGGAAAATGAAAGTGTTATAAGATACTTTAATAAATATTTTTCTCTCTTTTAAAATTCAATGTACCGTGTTCTTCATTAATGTAATGTTATTTAACAACAAAAAAAAGTTGAAATTTTTAAGAATTTTTTTCAATTTGTTATCCACAAAAGTTTAAAAAAACCTTGATTTTATGATCACTTTACCCCATCAAACCCTACCGAATATTAGTAGGTCAACTAATATTTAAAATACTGATAACAAGAACTTTACAACTTTCTAATAAAAAAAATATTTTTTGTCTCAACAACAAAATATTACAATATGAGTGTCAATTTTTAAAAATTGCTTGTATTATCATATTCTTTGATTTTCAAAGATAACTTTTTCGTGACGGGAGTAGACTGCATGTGTTACTACATAGTTAAAATATTACCCGATAGGTGCCACTAAATACAGAGTAAATATTTCACTATTTTGCTCCGCTATTTCACTTTGCCCCATATTTCCCTTCTTCAGTGGTGAATCCAGGGGGCAGCTATGAGGCTGCAGCCATCCCCAAACCAGAACTAAATTCTTGTTTCTGTTAGCCTTTCTTTTTTTTTTAATTGTCTATGTATCTTAAAGAATTTTTTTTTAAGGTATAGTTTCCTACACATACAATATTTATTGAGCAATCACGATTGCTTATTGTTCTCACTTGACTGTTTTTGGCGTGCTATGATTTTATTTTCCCGCCAGCCCCCTCTGCCAGCACCACCGTCGACCGGCCTCACGATGCTGCTCCTCTAGCGAAAACCGTCTCCAGGTTGCGTCCATATCCTACACGCATACATACACACACGCATGCCTGCACACACACACACACACACACACAAACCCACACACTCACAAACCCACACACTCATGTCTGACCACAGACACAAACACACGCCTACACACATACACACACGCATGCACACAGACACAAACACACACACACACTCCCACACATACCCACACACACACACACACACACACACACTCACAAACCCACACACTCATGTCTGACCGTAGACACAAACACTCGCCTACACACACACATACACACACGCCTGCACACAGACACAAACACACACACACACACTCCCACACATACCCACACACACAGACACATGCCTGCACACACGCAAAAAAACACGTGATTGCGAAAAACATAATTTGAATTCAAGATGTCAAAATTCAAATTAATTGTTTTTTATATTTCATTTTATTTGTTTTCACTTATCTTAAGATTGATGATCGAATATGCTATAATAACAGGGATGTTAGTTTTTCGAAATTTCCTTTCGAATTTCGGAAATTTTGCTCTACCTGTTCCAAAATGTATTTATTTCCTCTATAAAAGAAGAAAGAGAGAAAACAAATTGTAGAAATCATAGCTACTTGTTCTCTCTCTCTCTCTCTCTTTATTTGTTGCGTTCATTTCTTAGAATTTTGTCTTTCTTACTTTTTTAACTATTAGTTTACGATTTTTCAGGTTTTCGTTCTTATATTTAGTTTACACTACCGAACACTTTTTTTTTTTTTTTTTTTGCATAATTAACGAGAATTGAAATTTTTGCCTTGCAATTGAAAAAATTGCTTAGCAATGATGTCTAAAATTCATGACTTTTTTTTTTTTTTGATACACTCTGAGATGTAAATTTTAAAATTTTACCTCTGAATAACAAATTTTAGATAATTTTAATTTAAAAAAGAGCGTTTCGTTTACAACAATGAACTTTGGTGATGTCGTGGCAACATACATTTTTAATGACCTCAGCCGCCCTGAGATCCTGGAACAAGATCCTGGATTTGCCACTGCTCTTCTTTACTAAAATACATATTTAAATAATTGAATAAAATTTCATTATATTTCGAAGGATTTTGTTGAAAAGACATTTTAGCTTGCCTTCGTAAAAAGAAATAAGGATTTATGGATTATTCGGAATAATGAATAACAAATGGGTAAAATATTATAGTTTAAAAAATTCGGAAATGTATAGCAAATCATAACTTCGAGAAAATATGTTCATTTTCTTTTAATAGGTTTTTCGGAAATATAGTGCCGTTAAAAGATTTATGAAAACGTCTCCTAACTATTTTGATAAATACGTGATACATAAACACAGTGATTTATGTTATGTATGACTAGTTTAAGAGCTCCAAGAAGCTCTCGCAGAACTTCCGATTTAAAATTGACATTTGGTTTGGTTCTGCTAAACTATTAACTGCAGCAAACTTCTGTAAATGAAATGGCTTTGAAGCAAAATATTGCTAACTCTTTAAGAGATTTTTTTAGATTTATTTTTTGTTTCTTCCCTTTTTTTACTTCCTTTTACAAGGAGGGAAGTATTGTATTCGCGCAAAAATTTTTCACTCAAAATTCGGCCTTAATTTCCATTTTGCTCACCCCCGAATGAATGTTGAGTTCTTTTTTCAACCCGACCACACGCGGATAAGTGCCTAAGAACGTATAAACACCCGAAATATCCATTTTGACATTCCCCGAGTTAATTACAACGGCTTTTCTCGTGACGTCCGTATGTAAGTATGTATGTACGTGTGTATGTATGTGCGTATTTGCGTATGTATGTCGCATAACTCAAGAATGGTATGTCCTAGAAAGTTGAGATTTGGTACGTAGACTCCTAGTGGGATCTAGTTGTGCACCTAATCTTTGGGTTGCATTCGAATGTTTCTAAAGGGGTCTTTTGCTCCTTTTTGGGGGCAAATCATTGTAATTTCGATGGATGATGGTGTTAAGTGGTATTATAATTTGGCGAACACTTAGCGATATATCGCCAGTCTTTTCGTAGCCAAGTTTTGTCAAGTTTTAAAATCTGGTTTCAGTTTGGCCACTGTTGGTGATATTTAGAGAGTAAACTACTGAATCACATTAAAATTGCCAATAATGGGAAAATGACATTAAAATTGGAGTAAAAGAAAATCATGTGATGTACACATCAGATCGTTTTTGTTCTGTTTATGACTGGTGAGTTAAATTATCTATTGAATTTCCGGCAACCGTCGATAGCTTGAAGCCTTATAACTTGAATATTCCCTTATTTCGAAGTTTTTATTGGATTCTGAACTCTTGAGAACGCTGTGGGAGCTTCCCATAACTCAAACTACCAATATTGGAATGTTTTAGCCGATCCCGTGGGACTTCGATTTATTGAGAGTTGATATGGAGAGTAGATCATGGGTAAACATGTGTCGTGTCCTTTACCTAAAGTACTTAGATACAGTAGTTATCAATCAGAGCCAAATCCTCTAAATGGTGGGGTAAGGTGGAGAAAAGTAATTATGAACAATTGTTTTTGAATAATATCTAAATTAGGAATTTCTTATTAAAGATATTGAAATAATTTTATTTTAAATATGTTTTTCGTTATCATTTTGTAATTGTAAGCTTTGGGATGGATAGGGTTTTTTACCTAATAATCTGAAGCTTTTAAACAGCATTTCTACTTTTTAATATTAGAACTGCTTACCGTTTTCACTGCATAGACAATTGGTTTTTTTAAGATTACTTCAAATGTCATGGTAAAACTTTTAAACTATCGTGATTCATTGGGGATTTTTCTATATGATATTTAATTTGATTAAAATTATTGAAAACAAGATTGAAATAGGTTTTTGAAAATTCCTGATTTTTTAAAAGCACGAAGTAACTTATCAATGGAGCATATGAATTCCAAAAAGAAGAAACATTTAAAAAACGAGCTGATCTGTGCATCACATGACTGACTTCTTTTTACGCCAATTTAATGATAATAGTGCCTAAGTGCCTTGGAATAAGCAAGGAAACACTTTCAATATTTTCACCCCTAGTTTGTAGCAAACAGAAGCAAAAAAGCGTTTTCGAGATTAGTTTTCCCAATATCGGCAATTTTTAACGTGAGTTGAGGGTTAACTCTCCAAAAATCGCCAAATAGTGCCAAAGCCAAATTAAAACTAGATTCGAATCGCTAAATTTTTGCTTCGTTTTTAAAATTAAAAAAAACCCACTAATTTGGCAATATATTGCCAAATTGTTGAAAAAAATTGGCGATTAAAAACTTGGCAATATATCGCCAAATTATAATATCACTTGAGTTTACATTGAAATTAACTCTGATTTTCCCTCAAAAAGGCGTAAAAGACCCCTTTAGGAACATCCAAATGGGAACAAGCAAAAGGGGAAGGTGCACAAATAGACCCCACTAAGAGTATACATACTAGATTTCAACTTTCTACGGCATACTGTTTTTGAGTTATGCGAGATACATACGCACATATACGCACGTACATCATACGTACATACAGACACCACAAGAAAACTCGTGGTAATTAACTCGAGGTTCGTCAAAATGGATGTTTCGGGCGTCCATACGTTCTTGGGTACATATGCACGTGCGGTCGGACCGTAATAACAACTCAACATTCATTTGGGGGTGAACAAAATGGAAATTTAGGCCGAAATTTGAGTAAAGTTTATTTATTTAATTAATTATTTTTTTTTATAAATACAGTGCTTCTTTTACTATGTAAAAGGAAGTAAAAATGCTTTGAAACAAGGTTGCAATCCTCGGGGTATCTCGCGCTCTCTCTCCTCCCTCTGTAAGTTCTGGGAAGAATTTTGATCATTCATGGGTGATAAAAGTAATATTTCTATGATACGTATGTTAAATAGTTTTCAATTCAAAGAGAAACATCGTAACAAAGCTAATTACCGGTTTCAAACGTACGGCATTTCTTGTCAGTTAATTAAACATCACCATTTTATAAAATCAAATAATAGTACCAAAATTTTACTGGAATACAAATATAACCTGTGACTCGATGTTCTAATAATCTCTCAAAATACTGAAGCATCACCTCTTATAAGCTTCTGACTGATGGTCTTCTCCCTTGGATCGCTGTCAAAAGTTAAGATACTTGGAACTGTTAAAAGCTTGTTGAACAAATTTACTCCTGAAACTATCTAGTTACTGATAACCCTGTCCACTGCAACTGTGATTTTCATCCTAATTTTAGAATTTAAAATAGTAAAAAAATTTTCATAATTGTTTTTGTTTTTCTTTCTCTCCCCCCCCCCCCCCGCCTCCTCCTCAGTGTTCACACGTTTTGTATCACTTCCGTTTCCGTATCCTAGTTTTCAGCGATTTGGAACAGGGCTTCTGTTTTATAGGTAGGGTAGGGCGGGGCTAGTTGAGCAATTTTTTCTTCAAGTGATTATAGCTCCTCCACAATAAGTCTCAACAGCTTGTGTGGCATACCGATGGATTCCTTATTTATTCTTCTACAAAAAAGCCCATAGTAATTTATTTCTGACTGATCAAGTTCAAAAGTTACAGCTGTATAAACGAAGAAAGTCAAGTAGGCTCAACTTACCCCATAGGTGAGGTAAGTTGAGCAAGGGTATGGGGCAAATTGAGCAGTTAGAGATTCTAACTAAGGTTTCTAGACATGAAATAAAAATTGTATTTGATAATCAACCGTTACTTTATTAATTCTAAGTTAAAAAATAAAACAAAACATAATATTCTTCTAGATATTAAACATAAAAATAGAATCAACAAAAACGCAACATATTTAAAGATTATTTTTTTGGAATAAATTCAGCCTTTCCACTTAAAATCAGATTTTTTCAATTTCAATAAAGATTAAATTAAGAAAAAATATCCATAATCACTAAAACTAATCATCATCGTCATCGGAATTGCAGTTGATGCAAATGAAATGAAGGTCAGTAACTTGGACACATTTTTTTATGTGCCCACTCTTTACAATCTTTGCATTGGATCCACTTCTCTCCTGGTTTGCTGTCAGACCAGAATTCGCTACAAACCAGGCAGATACATTCATCTTTGTCACTTTCATCACTAGACTGAAGTATTTTTTTACTAACACTCTTCTTTTTTTTTGTTTTCAATTTTCTTCTTTTGCTTCTTAACTTTTTTACTAGATTTACTCTGTTCTTCTTGCAACGCGTTCTTCTCGGGTGTATCTGTGAGAATTGCAGCTTTTCTCGAGAGAAAAATAAAAGTCACTATCATTTTAAATCACGGTGTAAGTTGAGCAACAGTTGCTCAACATACCCCGACCCGAGTATTTGAATTTAAAATGAGGTTATAAAAAAACTGTATTAGTTTAAACAAAATCCATAATAGATATAGAAAATACATAAAATTAATGAAACTTTAACACTTACTTGATTGAAAATGAATAACATTTAACCTGTACGGAAGAAATATAGACAGACAAGATTTTTTTACTTTTCGTTCGTAAAATAAACAAAGCGCACGCGTGCCTTACTCGATCGTAAATTCGCCACTAGCGGTCGCGTAATGTGTTCCCCTCCCGCGCCCTCGCCTTTCCTTCATTTGACGTGTTAGCGTCCAGTGTATAGTTTCGGAGATATTTCGATTGCCCAACTTACCCCTATGCTCAACTAGCCCCGCCCTACCCTACTCAAGAGATCCGAGATTCCGGAACTGCATTAAAATCCTCATATATATATCATAGCGAATTCACTGATAGAGTAACGCTCCTGACGTCATCAACAACGAAACTTGCACCACGGTATGATAATTTGATAATATTTTTTGGTAACGTTTGATATGAAGGGAAATGCTTTATTTTGACAATGCTGAACTGTACCCGGCAACTTAACTATTTTACTGGTAAGACTCATTTTAGGAGAATGAAGAAGCGAAAAAGGGGTCAAGAATGAACGCTAACTACCGGAGTTTTAGGTTAATCTGCTGGAGTTGAGGTTACAATTTCAAGTATCAAAATATCACTAAATAGGCAATGGCTTCGTTCAAATGTAGAAGCAATTTTCACACGTCATACTTTGACGAGCGATTTTCTAATTTTAAAGGAACGTTTACAAATTAGCCTGAATTCAGACTATTTAAGTGCCAAAATAAGTTCTGGAGGCTGTAGGGATCGTGCACTTTTTTTTTTTTTACAAGTTAAGACTTGCTTTGAAGTAACATCAAATCATATAAGTACACCAATTGTAGCTTCTTTTCTTCTCGTGAGTAGTAAAATTCATAAGAAATCTCCCCATTTATAGCTTTACTAAATTCATATTTAATTTAGAAACTTCTCAGAACTTTTGCCTTGCCATTCCATTGTTTGTCCCCACTGCGTATCGCTATCACTGAACCATAACTTGAAAAGATTTTAAAACAATATGGATAAATAAAAGTATTCATCAAGAATTGATTATTTTTTCAATGTCTCTTGGGCGTATCCCCGCGATACTTTTTCTTTACAAACGGAATAACATTTCTTTCCCTCGGTGGTAAATCTATCCCGACCACAACATTTTTTCTCCCGATGAATAAAGATCTAGGAGCCAGAATGCCAAAAGAAAAACAGTCGCAAATGCACTTTTATAATAGTCAAAATTTATAAATTACTTTTTCTGTTCCCAGTATTTTTCATATTTTCTATTTCTTTCGCAGTATAAACGGGGTTAGGAGAGAGTGTCAGTGAAAAAAAGTGTGCCTCAAGCAAATAAAATAATAGCGAACATTAAGAGTTTCGGTGTGATTCTCCAGGGGGCAGTTTGGCAGCGAAAGTTATTCCACGTCGTCATCTCGGGCCTTAATAAAGTGTCCCTAAAACGTGTGTTTGGAGAGCAAAACAAAATTTAAGCACTCATTTCCAGCGTTTTATGGCTCTCGAGAAGTTCAAGTGAAATGCGACGCGCCGGGGAATGTGAATATATCGGGCGAGACTCGGCTTGGAGCTACAGTGGTTCATCACGTCGAAGGATTGCATGGGTGGTTGAGTTGATTTCGCGCGTTTCGGAGGGTGGCTTTATTAAACCTGCGAGGATATTAAGAGTAAATAGTGATAATGAGTGTGTGAGAAATTTTTACGAAAAATCGTGCATTATGAGATAATGAATTTATTTGAGCTACTCATTTGCCTAAAGATTGTAATCAGATTTTCGGAGTTTTGGTAAGTGACTAATTTTAATCGGGAGAACTTATTGGACGTAACGCGTTATTTTCCAACCTTGAAAAGGACGGTATTTAGGGAGGGAAGAAGAAAATTTGGAGCGAGCTCAACCCTTTGGGCGTCCTTTTCTGAGATAAGGAGTGTGCTTCCTGTGATTAGGAGAAAGACAAGCGATCTCGCCCTGCGTAAAAAAAGTTTTAATGTCCCCTCCTTTCTCTGGAAAATAATGGTTGATAAATTGATGATTCAATTAAATTAAAAACTAATCAATAGGAAATGATAGCCGTGGGAACTTTCTGTTTCGCTTTCTTTTGGATGCTTCTATTTTTCTCGTTTTCCATTCCATATTTATTCCCTTACTAGAAAATCGCCCGTCAAGGTATGACGGGTGAAAATGGCTTCTGTATTCGTACGAAGCAATTAACCTTTTTGGTGATATTTTGATACTTGAAATAGTAACAACAACTCTAGTGGATTTACCCTAAACTCCGGTAGACAGCGTTCATTGTCGACCCCTTTTTCGTTTCTTCATTCTCCTAAAATGCGTCTTACCAATAAAACAATTAAGTTACAGGATCCAGTTCAGCCTTGTCAAAATAAAGGTTTTCCCTGCATGTCAAACATTACCGAAAAATATTATTATTCCGATAAATATCAGAGTTTATGCACGCAGTGCATTGCCTGGTGTAGTTAGAGACTGAGAGATAACTATCATATTAAGTTAAAATATATTTATTCTTATGCTCAAGAATTAACGTAAAATGGAAGTATTTACAGAACATGTTAAACAGACAAAATCAACACATAGAATCACCCACTCGTGGATACAGTCAACTGCTTAAATATCTTCTTAGGCTACGGAAATTTACATACGGTTAAGCAAATCAAACAGTTAATACATTACGACGGAATAAAATTAAAATTCCAACAATTTTCAACTTATCATGCTGTGGCGCGAGTTTCATTGTTGGTGACGTCAGGGGTATTACTCGATCGGTGAATTCGCTGTTATATATATGAGGATTATGGACAACTGATCTAGAAAAGAGCATTGGGATATGAATCGAAACTTTTATTTTGAATGTAAATAACATATCAGGAGTAAAATTGTGAGACCATCTGGAAGTTAGCTTTGCGTGAAGTAACAAGGGATTGCTCAAAAAGTAAAATCCTGAACTTGTTGGAGTCAGTAAAAAAATGATACGACGTTGAACGAAAGTCGGTTAGTCATCTTTCTGAAAAAAAAAAAAAAAAAACATGAAATCAAGTAAAACATACTGTTTAATTAAGAAAAATAAGTTTGATGGTGAAATGGTTAAGTTGTAGGCTTCTATCGCTAACGAGAAAGCAATCCTTTCGTCACTCGCATTGAATGCATTTTTTTTTTAATCTTCAGCGCAAATAGTTAATGCACTAGCGCAGTCAGAAATAACTTCTGGAGTAGGTTTTTTGATTAAAAATACCTTCTGAAAGGGGTTTTTGGATCAAAAATACCTTCTGACTGAGGTTTTTTGATCAAAACAGTCCTTTCATATTCATGAGCTACTGTATTATAATTTGAATTTATGTTAAGACCATTGCCTCTGGGGGGGGGATGTTCATCCCCCTGCGCCACTGCGTAAGAGGTACAATTTGCATTTCCATTAGCGTCACTCATTGACTCATGATATTTTCTGTTCTAATTTAAGCTGCTTTGTACACGATATAAGTTTCCTAAATGTTATGATCATAAACCCATCCAGCTCTATTATATTTGTACTTCTCCCTTTCGAAAAGTCAAAGCTAAATTTTCCATCCAAAATATGTCGCAAGAAAGAGTTACGTTAAAATCAGAGTCTAACGTTCCGCCGTGAGTACAGATGCACTCGTCTCTAACGTTTAAAATGTAAAATTACCATGTTCCCGTCCAAGCGCGGATCCGGAAATTTCTGAAGGAGGGGGGCGTTTGATTTTATTTACTCTTTATTTATTCATTCACTAGTGGTACCCGCACGGCTTTGCCCGTAATAGAAAAATTAAAAGATCTTTTAGTTCGCCTGTATATTTACAAATAATGTATGGTGAATTTTCTCGCCAATTGGCTTGTACCCATGTTACAGTTCCACGTTATGATAATTTCGTACCTCGCCAATTGACTTGTGCCCCCATGTTACGGTTCCACGTTATGATAATTTCGTAATTTACTCGTCCATCTTATGATAGTTTTGTTCTTAAAATTGGAATAGAAAAAGAACCACATCGAATGTTCGAAAAATCGCTTCGAAGTGCACACCCCTATGCTACAAACTAACTTTGTGCCAAATTTCATGAAAATCGGCCGAACGGTCTAGGCGCTATGCGCGTCACAGAGAGCCTGACAGACAGAGATCCCGACCGAGAGACTTTCTGCTTTATTATTAGTAAAGATTAAATCATTATTCATTTACTCACGTGTTTTTCTTATTCATTCACTAATTTACTTAATCATTCATTAATTATTATTTTTATTATTGATACTTTAATTATTTCTTTATTCATTTGTTATTTCATTCATTCATTTTTTTATTTCTTATTTTATTCAAAGAAAAATATATGGTTAGTAATCAATAAGAAAATAGTACAGTAAAAACGTTTCAATGAATTTGTCTCAAATTTTCATCTTCTATTTGAAGGTGCGAATTTCCTAATGAAGAGGAACACCTCAATAAAAAAAAAAGAAGAAGAATCTCTCTTTTAAGTTCGGAATTTTTCAAAATAAATTTCCGAATCGTTCATTCTGAAAAATGTAATTTCCTTAACTATTTCATTATGCCCCCACCTTAATCTACTACTGATACTGAGTAATGCTTTAAAACTATTTTGTTTTTATCTCTCTTTTCACCGACGGACAACAGAACCGACAAAGTAGTTCGAAGGTAGATCGCGCTGCATTTTATGAAGTCCATCTCAATCATGGATATAGGAATAACCTTCATGGACGGTGACCTTGAAATTTTTTTCTTTTATTTTTTAATTTTGAAATATGAAACTGGGCATAAAAGTTAGTAAGTTTTTTAGCATGCAAAATATCAAGCAAAAAATGCAAAAAAATAAAAATTTAATTAAAATCAAAAATTTTGAAATTTAAAATAAAAATTTTAAAATGCTCCACGCGACTCAATTTTTGCTTTTTTCTCAAACAATTAGCATTTCATCAGAGAACAGAACATTTCCAAGAACTTTGGGTATCCATTTAAGGATTGGTCCATTATTAACTGCACAGTATTTTTTTTCGCGTAAAGCAATAGTTTTTGTTGCGAATATTACATAAAAATCAAAACTTTAATATTTTTAACCAACATAAAATTCTCTTAAACCTTAATGCATACCCAATTTTATCAAACTACTACCAAAGTAGCATATTCTGAAATTTGAAGCATATCGAACAAAAATTTAGTCGCATGGAGATTTTTCAATCTGTGTCACACTGTAAAAAATCTCGGAAAACTCTCTGAATATACAAAAAAGCTTTCCGTAATACACAGATTCGTACGCCCTCAGCAGTTTTCTGCTCTTATCAAATACATTTCCCGTTTAACAAGAAAGTAAGAGTCGACGCATGCGCAGCTCACGCTTCAATTTTATAGTCCAGCAGAAAATCCAAACTGAAACTCGTGAAAGCACGCAATGACTCATGTGCGAAGTAACACTCATCAAGGCCATTAGTAGAAGTTTTGTTCCTCGCTTAAATTCACTGAAGATAATTTTAAAGTCTTATATTTTCTTGCTAATGTATCGTCATGAGATTGAATTTGAAGCTATGGTCACTTATTTTTAAGTATGAAGTGCAACTTCTCGACGTATGCTCGCGGAAGGAATACAAACTGAAATTAAAAACCAAATAACTGCCGAGAGGACGCCATGAAATTCGTTGCATTGCATAACTTGTGTAGGTAATTTACTTTTTTCTTGGATACTTTTCTTTCTACCAAATGGGTAATTTTTGTAGGCAGAATTTTATTCTGTCATAAAAATCACATTTTTGGTGACCAAAGCCTGCAAAAGACCACCACCGACGAATAGGTAAGTCGCTTTGCAACTCTATTACTTTAAAGAGATTTAGTTCATATAAATCTCGTTAAAAAAAACTATTCCTCAGTATCATTTTTTCGTTGTGAACTATTGCAATTTGAAAATATTTTACATTACGTAGAACACATATTTAAAGTGCAAGTGTGTCTAGTTTTATTCTGTAAAATGTATGAATTGAAGATTATAAAAAACTTTAAATAAGTGTTATTGTGTACTTTGTTTTTATGTGTCAATCTCAGTTAATATTTGGCTGAACATTTATGTATCAAGCATTATGAATTAAATATTATAATATGCAAATTGTCAGGTTTGATAGTTCGTCTTTAAGGTTGCATGTTTTCATTCTCTTGTAAACAGTGTAGCTAGATTGTATGAAGTAAAAAAAAAAAAAACTATCTCTTGTAATTAGGAACATAGTGCTTCTAATTGATTCTAATTATCTAAATGACGATATCTCTTTAAATATTTGCATTAGCGAAACGCTTTAAAATAGTTGAATGTGTATTAATTTCTTTAACAAATAGATTCATATATGTATTTAAAAGTGTCTTCATTTTTTTCGTTTTACGAGCCTCAATTTTACCAAAAGAAAAAAAAAAAAGACTTAATAAAATAAATAATTTTGTATTTTTACACCCTATTAAAGTATTTGACTTATAATTTATTTGATACTTTGATTTATAATGTACATGATACTTTGATTTATAATTTATATTATACATGAAATATTATTTATCTCAGCAGAGCTTCATTAGTACGATTTATTTTAGTTGCAATGTACCTGCCCTTAAGGGAAAGAAGCTGCAAATATAAGAAACAAGAATTATTTCTAAATAGTATATTTTTGTATATATATTAAATACACAAGCAATGAATAGCAATGAGAAAAAGAAAATTAAAAGTAGCAATTATTAATATAAAGTTGAAAGGTTGAATTCGCGGAGCTCATCAGCCGTGGGAAGATCCGATAAATATGGTCAAAAGACCAAAAGATATTAAACTACTTACTAAATGGAGAGTGTTTAAGCTCTAATATATGCATTACATTGGGCCAAACGCACCATATGCTAAACTATATGCAATAAACAAGAGCTTAAACCTAAAATTAAAAGTAGGGGTTTTTTTACCTCGGCTAAATTAAGAAACAAGTCCCTATAATTTGTCTTCCTCAGGACAGTACCTACTGCATGCATACTAGTTTAATGTAGGACAGTCAGGAGGAATGAGTCAGTGGCAAAAATGGAACAGCTGCATTTACATGCCAAAATAAAAAGTAATATTATTTCATGCCATTGTTTTAAAAGTGATCATTTTTAAAAAACTATGTTATTAATATACAAAGTACATATGGGGAGAAGACGAGGGGCGTTCACCACGCAGACTGTGCCATTGCCATTTTCAGGGGTTGCTTTTTTAAGGGGGGGGGGCACTTTATAGCATTTTACGGGTGTACCATCACTCTTATGGTGGGGGGGGGGATTCTCGTATATATGAAATGGAACAATCATGTAATAGAGTTCAATGTTTTAATAAATAAAATATATATTGCATTATGCGCACACTGTAAAAATAATATCAGTAACCTATTTTGAATAAGTATTTATATTTGTGATGAGCTGGAAAAGGGCAAGAACAGAAGAATCAACCCGAATGGTTCCAGCAGGGGGACTTGGTGTCATATTTAAATTCATCAATTTCTCTGTTGGTACTTTTCGGTACACTTTGTTCGTCAGAGAAATTGACTTGAGGTGAACGAATTCCGGAACGCGAAGGGTAGGTAAGTCCTGTCAAATTTTATCCGAAGATAAAAGCTATCAAGTTTGATACAAGATATGTTTTTAAGTTCTGCATTAAAAATACAATATGTTGATAGTTTTGTCTTGAAAATATTGAGAGAAAAACTGAAGTTTAAGATTGTTTAACAAACAATCCCCACTTTTCAGAAGGTACCCCCCCCCCCCCTCCAATTCCCCGACGATTTTGTGATTAGGACTGAAACTACTAGATTATTTCATAATTTTTAACTGTGCATATGTTATGCTGTTAACCATGCTATTTGTCATTAGAAATACAAAAAAAAAAAAAAAAAAAAAATCCACGAATGATTCTAAAATTGCTTGTATTATTGATCTTAGATATGAAAGAATTGAAACTGATATGGTATGTAATACCATAATAAAGAATTATATTTTAGAAAAAATCACGGAAAAAGGATTCCGAAATTCTCGGAAACGTTTTTGAAAATTGTTTGGAGAATTCCAAAATACTCGGAAACGTTTTCGAAACTTTCATGAACCACAGCTGCACAGAATACTCAGAAACATTTCTGGAAATTACGGAAAGAGGATTCCGAAATACTCAGAAACATTTCTAAAAATTACATAAAGAGGATTCCGAAATAGTCAGACACATTTCTGGACATTACAGAAAGAGGATTCCGAAATACTCAGAAACGTTTCTGAAAATTACAGAAAGAGGATTCCGAAATACTCAGACACGTTTCTGGACATTACAGAAAGAGGATTCCGAAATACTCAGAAACGTTTTTGAAACTTTCATGAACCACAGCTGCACGATATACTCAGAAACGTTTCCGGATTTTTTTTACAGTGCAGTATCGAATTTTCCAGTCCGAGATAAATGACGTTAAAGTCTGATTTCACCTACATTTCATGATCTTCGTATTTTAATACCTCCCGAAAGATATTTTCACGATGACATTACACTGTAAAAAAAATTCGGAAACGTTTCTGAGTATATCGTGCAGCTGCGGTTCATGAAATTTTCGAAAACGTTTCTGAGTATTTCGGAATTCTCTTTCTGTAATGTCCGGAAACGTGTCTGAGTATTTCGGAATCCTCTTTCTGTAATGTCCAGAAACGTGTCTGAGTATTTCGGAATCCTCTTTCCGTAATTTTCAGAAACGTTTCTGAGTATTCCGGAATCCTCTTTCCGTAATTTCCAGAAATGTTTCTGAGTATTCTGTGCAGCTGTGGTTCATGAAAGTTTCGAAAACGTTTCCGAGTATTTCGGAATTCTCCAAACAATTTTCAAAAACGTTTCCGAGAATTTCGGAATCCTTTTTCCGTGATTTTTTCTAAAATATAATTCTTTATTATAGTATTGCATACCATATCAGTTTCAATTCTTTCATATCTAAGAGCAATAATACAAGCAATTTTAGAATCATTCGTGGATTTTTTTTTTTGGAATTTCTAATGACAAATAGCATGGTTAACAGCATAACATATGCACAGTTATAAATTTTTGAAAAATTATGAAATAATCTAAGTTTCATTCCTAATCACAAAATCGTCGAGGAATTGGAGTGGGGGTACCTTCTGAAAAGTGGGGATTGTTTGTTAAACAATCTTAAACTTCAGTTTTTCTCTCAATATTTTCAAGACAAAACTATCAACATATAGTATTTTTAATGCAGAATTTAAAAACATATCTTGTATCAAACTTGATAGCTTTTATCTTTGGATAAAATTTGACAGGACTTACCTACCCTTCGCGTTCCGGAATTCGTTCACCTCAAGTCAATTTCTCTGACGAACAAAGTGTACCGAAAAGTACCAACAGAGAAATTGATGAATTTAAATATGACACCAAGTCCCTCTGCTGGAACCATTCGGGTTGATTCTTCTGTTCTTGCCCTGTTCCAGCTCATCACAAATATAAATACTTACTCAAAATAGGTTACTGATTTTATTTTTACAGTGTGCGCAAAATGCATTATATATTTTATTTATTAAAACATTGAACTCTATTACATGATTATTCCATTTCATATATACGAGAATACCCCCCCCCCCACCATAAGAGTGATGGTGCACCCATAAAATGCTATGAAGCGCCCCCCCCCCCCTTGAAAAAGCAACATCATATACATTATAAATCAAAGTATCATATAAATTATAAGTCAAATACTTTAATATGGTGTAAAAATACAAAATTATTTTATTAAGTCTTTTTTTTTTTTTTTGCTTTTGGTAAAATTGAGGCTCGTAAAACGAAAAAAATGAAGACACTTTTAAATACATATATGTATTTATTTGTTAAATAAATTAATACACATTTAACTAATTTAAAGCCTTTCGCTAATGCAAATATTTAAAGAGATATCGTCATTTAGATAATACTGAAGCACTATGTTCCTAATTACAAGAGATAGTTTTTTTTTTTTTTACTTCATACGATCTAGTTACACTGTTTACAAGAGAATGAAAACATGCAACCTTAAAGACGAACTATCAAACCTGACAATTTGCATATTATAACATTCAATTCATAATGCTTGATACATAAATGTTCAGCCAAATATTAACTGAGATTGACACATAAAAACAAAGTACACAATAACACTTATTTAAATTTTTTTATAATCTTCAATTCATAAATTTTACAGAATAAAACTAGACACACTTGCACTTTAAATATGTGTTCTATGTAATGTAAAATATTTTCAAATTGCAATAGTTCACAACGAAAAAATTATACTGAAGAAAATAGTTTTTTTTAACGAGATTTATATGAACTAAATCTCTTTAAAGTAATAGAGTTGCAAAGCGACTTACCTATTCGTCGGTGGTGGTCTTTTGCAGGCTTTGGTCACCAAAAAGGTGATTTTTATGACAGAATAAAATTCTGCCAACAAAAATTACCCATTTGGTAGAAAGAAGAAAAGTATCCAAGAAAAATTACCTACACAAGTTATGCGACGCAATGAAGTTACATGGCGTCCTCTCGGCAATTATTTGGTTTTTAATTTCAGTTTGTATTCCTTCCGCGAGCATGCGTCGAGAATTTGCACTTCGTACTTAAAAATAAGTGACATAGCTTCAAATTCAATCTCATGACGATACATAAGCAAGGAAATATAAGACTTTAACTTTATCTTCAGTGAATTCATGCGAGGAACAAAACTTCTACTAATCCCCTTGATGAGTGTTACTTCGGATATATGAGTCAGCAGTTGTTTTCATTGCGTGCTTTCGAAAGTTTCAGTTTAGATTTGCTGCTGGACTATAAAATTGACGTGTCACCTGCGCATGCGTCGACTCTTACTTTCTTGCTAAACGGGAAACGTTTTTGATTATAGCAGAAAACTGCGGAGGGCGTACGAATCTGTGTATTACGGAAAACTTTTTTGTATATTCAGAGAGTTTTCCGAGATTTTTTACAGTGTAATACCAATGTAAGAATTTATTGAAACTTAGTTTACATGTTTGACACTTAGTTTTACTTAGTTTTTCGATTTTGTTTACTTGTTTTACATTCATTTTAATCGAAAACACCCTCTGTTTACTTTTTTTAAACGCATATAATTTCGCGATAAAACCTCAGATCAACAAGAAGTTTTTTTCATACGATTCAGCACACTTCATACATTGTTACTTCCACGGAATAAAAAAATCATTTTTTTAACCGATTTGAGCTATTTGGAAGGTTCACGGTCCCCTCAATGACTAAGTTATAAGTAGTCTTTGATCACACATTTTGTTAGTGAAAGAGTGGATAGTTTTCAAGAAGCGTAATCAAAGAAAATATCTTTGGCGTAATATCGTGGCAATTTTCAACTCTCGCCTATACATTTCTAGCTGAATATCTTCCCAGTTCTTCCTTAAATACACTGATTTTGATTTCAAATTCTGGAAAAAATTAAATTTCTGTGTCAGATCATCGTGACTGGAAGTGATGTCTCCAGCGTTTAATGTAACTGCGATTCCATCCCATTCCATAATTATTTTTATTACACCTAGGGGTGCTCACAGGGGGGGGGGGGGATTTTGGCGCAAGTTGCGCCGTCAAATTTTTTCTTTTTTTTTGGGGGGGGGAGGTTAAATTGTTTTATATATTTATTTAAATTGATTTATTGATTTATTTTTAGTTTAAATTGATTTGTTGATTTATTTTAAATTTAAATTATTCATTTTATTTCATTTCAGTTCATTTTGTTTGTATTTTATTTTATTTTATTTATTTAGTTTGTGTGTGTGTGTTACTGGCGTAGCACAGAACTTTTCGAATAAAATATCAATAATAAAAATAATAAAAAAATAAATAAATAAATAATGTTTTAAAAAATTTTAATTTTTTTTATAAATAAAAAAATATTTGAAAAAATAATTACAAAATATTTTTTTTTAAATAATATAAAATGAGAGAGCTGAAAAATTAATTGATGGGATTTGCGCCATTGAACTTGGGGGGGGGGGGGGATAGGCACCACTGATTACACAACAATGTAACACAAAAATGTACATTTTTTTTTGGATCGGAAATAAGTGCCATCTAATTTTTGTTTTTTTTCTTCCAAAGCATATAATATTGTTCAGTATCGTGTTTATGAGATAATGAAAAGTCCCATTGACAAAATGCGATTCCAAAGGCGGTAATTATTTTAAGAATAGCATAAAAAAAAAGGTAGCCGAGTGCTTTGCTGAATAACATAAAAATTAGTAGTATTTTTTTTTAAATGTTCTATCTATTCATCTATCATTTAAATTGCTTTTCTAGTGATTATTTTTACGTCAGTACACGTACGATTATGATTAAAAGAAAATGATTTAAGAGGTCTCATCATTATTTTTGAGGATTCAATAACAAATCTACCACGAAATTTATTAAAGCTACGAATGTATTTTTTTCGATATTACTAATTTTTGAAAAAGCAATAGCATAGATCTACGTACATGTACCCGTTTTGGGAAGAAATGTATTAAAGCGTTCACTATTCACGAAAGAAGTTATTAATTGCAGTATGAGATTGAAATGAATTTTAAAAAGAATCGGAAAAGGATCTTAAAAAGCGTAGAAGAAAGGGCATTAATGTTTTTCTCCACGTCGCTCAGAATTTTCATTTTCTCGGGTTTAAATGCTCCGTCTCTACTTTTGTTTTTTCCATCCCAGTTTTTAATGCAGGACATCCATTTTAGAGAAGCTATCTCCGACATTCTTTTCTTTTATTACAAGAAGCGCAAATAGCAATTGAAGTGTTTATTTCAAACCGACAAACGCAGACATTAACTTTTTTCGAAATAATAGCATCATTCTTCTCCGAAAATGAATCTTCAAGGGTTTAAAAAACTTTAAATAAAGTAAAAATTTCAGTCCTGTAAGCAATTTCAGTGATGGAATTTTCTCCGAAAGGGAAATAACTCAGTAGGCGCGTTGGGGAAATTCATAAAAAGAATAGATTTGTTTTTCTAAAAGGACAATAGCTTTTTTTAACTCTAAATTTTATTTTTTGCTGAAACTTGTTTGGTAATGACATCAAGCATGAAATACGAGTTTTTCCACAACAAAACTTGTTTGAAAACTGCTGATTGCCTAATACTTATAAGACTGAAGAAATCTTTTAGCATTCTTCAAATGTACTCTATATCATTCTCAAATCTAAATCCAACAAACAAGAAAATGGATATGATTAAAGTGTAAAACCAGCGTAAATAAAGCTAAACTTTTTTTAAAGAATTTTCAATTCTTTTTTAAAAGAATTAAAAGACTTTTTTAAAGAAATTTCTTTAGAATTTGTGCTATATTTACGTTGGTTTTTCACTTTAGTCATAGCAAAAAGCTTAATTGATCATTTTTCATTTTAATAAATAGTTTTTCACTAGTTTTATGAGCTGATAATCGGGAAAAAATAAACAGCTTGTTTTTACAGAGCTTTCGTCAAGAAAAACATAAGTATTTAAGCTATTTCAGTTTTTGATAATGTTGTTGACTTGAAAAGATTTTTTTCTGGTTTGAAATTGTTGGAATTCTGTAATTTGCTTGATTTCACTTCAAAATACTTAAAAATGGAATTTGTCTAATCATGGTTTTCGCACAATATTTCATATTCTAAGAAATTTCCCTTTTTTGGTTGTTGAGGAATTTTATTATCGTCTTTTATTGTTTTTCTTATTTCTTATGTATCTAATGTAAGAAGAAGGCAATTAATTTCTGAAGATTCTCGGATTTCGGAGGAATTAAGTTTTCAGGCGTACTAAATTCATTTGAACCATTTTTTGGAAAATGTCTATGAGCTTATATTTACACGAACAATTTTTTCGTTACCACTATAGCTCGTATTAGCACACATTATGTACTCCATGTGAATTAGTGCTCATTAGTTTTTGGTGAGAATTAAAGAGTGTGGATCAATAGAACGTTTTTCTCTTTAAGAGTTACTTCGAAATACTAGCGCAGCTCTAATTGCTTTCTGGAAGGTTTTTCCTTCTTTCTTTTCTTTTTTTTGATCGAAACAGTCCTGAGATGTGTATGAACTAATGTATTAGAATAGCAATAATGCTAAAATCAATTCCTGGGGGGGAGGGGGTTACACCCCTCCCCCTCGCTGCACCACAGCTAGGAATACATCTTACCTTACATTTAATATCAAGGAAACGTCTTTTGAAACGAAGATAAAGCCTGGAATGTTTTTAAGTGTCCTTATTTAAAATAATTCACTAAAAAATGTTTTGAAGACTACTCACTTTATGTTTCAACAATAAGTTAAAGAAATTCGATTATATGCAATTCAAAATGTAAATATGATGAACAAAAAAAAAAAGTAATACTAAGACAAAAAAAAAAGAAAAGAAGAAAATAAAAATAGTTTCATTTCACATTTTTGAAAATTTGATTTGGTGAAATGTATTTCGAAGTACAAAATACAGTGAAGCCCCGATTTTACGTTTCTCAAGGGACTGTGTGAAAAATCGTAAAACACAGGAAATACATAGCAAAGAAACAGCTGATGTGACCCGATGAGAAAACGCAAAATGCGCGAAAAACGTTGATTCGGGGGACATAAAATCTGGTTTTCCCTGTATAACACATCAATTATAGTAAAATTAAATCATGAATCACCAATTTATGATTGTTTTATTCAAATTCAATCGCAAAAAAAAAAAAAAAAAAAAAAAAAAAACGGAATCTTTCATACTCTGACATCAACCTTTATAACAAGAAATTCCACTTAAATTTTATCCCAACTCTGCGAGGAGAATATTAACCAATACTTAAAAAATATCTTATCTGTGAAAGCAAACACACAAGACACTAAATTGTCTCCGATCAAATCTTGGCTCCTAAAATAGTTTTTATAGTTCCCAGTGTGAACTGCTGCCCCCATAAAATGCGAAAATTTAACTGCACTTTCGGACTCCTTTTGCAAACACAGATAAAATAGAGAGGAGCGGAAGATAAAAATCCTCCACCCCGGAAACTACCATCCGAAAGTTTTATTTTCTCAGCGTTTTAACATTTTTCTATTACTTTTTTTTAATTCTTTTTTCCGTGCAAACCATCCTGCACAAAAGAAAACATTTTCAATATTTCCTCTTCTTACCAAAATATGAATGTACGCCAATGTGTGCGTGTATTTTTTTTTCTGATATATATATATATATATATATATATATATATATGCAAAGTCTTGTTGAAAATAATGCGAAAAAACGATAGAAAATTCTGAAGCACGTTTTGACATTTTCCATTGTTATCGGAACATTTGGAATGTCTGTTGCTGTAGCGTTGTGTTACGTGCTTCTTTTGGAAAACTTTTATTGCGTTTATTTACTTAGTATTATGAAACGCACGCCTTAGTATGTGCCGGGAATGTGAAATTCTCTTGTTCCTGTCCATTGACGGTTTTAGTATGGAAGAAAATTTTTGAACAACTTGTTGGAAATTCTTCGTTCTGTTGTTTAAAGAACATATGACTAAGCTGTATCATATTTTTTTATATAAAAATGCAGATTACATAGAGAAAGGGAGGGGGAGGGCGAAGGAGACGGTAAGCCCCGGTGGCACTCAAAGTAGACTTCAGAGTTTACAAAAAATATAAATATTTTAATTCTGACAATTTTGCCCACCCAAATTCAACGAAAATAGATTTCAATATTGCGGGGAGGTGGGTGAGAGTTACATATGCGTATAGTCAAAATTTCACATGAAATGCATTCGTAATTTATGCTTGTCTTTTAATTTAATCTTTCGTTGCACCAAAAATAGCAAAATGAGTCTCTGAAATGTTATTTAATTAATTCTCCGTCGTTGAATACTTAAAAATGATCATACAAAAAAAAACTGTCTTACTGTGATACACAATGTCTTTAACCCATAAGAATATAGCCAAATCAATACAGCGCAATTTTTGTATTCAATATTGCATGCAAATATTTCAATCCCTTGTGTCCCTTGCTTCCTGATTTTACTTAAAACTATTGGTCAGAATATAATGAAATTTAGTGCAATTAATGACAAGAGTTATGGCAGCTATAGAGCCATAGTTTTGCAGGAATGAATAGTCTGTCGCTTAAAGAATTATATATCCTTCATCTCTTTAAAATATTTTGATTATTCACATAGTCTTCTCGATTAAAACGCTATGTTAAATAATTTAATACTTACTAGACGCGTGCCCCTTTAGCTCCTCTGGTATACGCATATATGAGTCTATCTCTCCTTTGGGTATACTCATACCCCATTCCAGGAATCTATTATGACCCGTACAGAGATAAATAAAATTTTTAATGCAAAATATATGCGTTAAAATAATCGATTCAGCCATTGCTGTAAATTTGCATCCAATTTTGTGTGCAAATATTGCAATGCATTCTTTCATTGGATGACTTCTTGAACCTGTTATTTAGTACTGTAGTCATCTTCAGTTACGTTACGTCTTCAGAATAACTGTTATATAGTGAAAATTTTCTTTTCTGCTATCTCGTTGATGAAACAGTATGGAATTAACGATTTGAAGAACAATTGTTTTATCTCAATGAAACTGCATAAATTTCCTTTCTGGCACAAAATTTCGTACTGATTAATATATCGGGGCAGAAATGAATGCCAAAAATGACTAATAAAAATACTCACCATAATAATAAAAAAAAAGAAAGAACATCTATCTCACAATGAAATAAAATTCGCGTTGAAATAATCTATGAATTTGCAGGAAAATCACAGAGTCCTGAAAGTCCTTGTCAGTCACACCGAGGCATATACAAGATCTTACACAGGTGAAGGTTCATACCAGGCAACATCGTTATTCTTTGATTTGGATCTGTGCCGTCTTTCATAGATGTAGCATTAACTAGATGCACAACGAAAAACCGTTTCCACTGGCAAGCGAGATAACCCAGTAAACTGGCAAGCATGCGAAAAAACTAATAAGAAAAGAAAATCCTGAGTAAAATTTAAACAGGAAAATGCTTACCGTACAATTTTGTAAACAGACAACTGCAAAAACGAGTCTACAAGCAGTGTTTTTTTTTTTTTTTTTTTTTTTTTTTTTTTTTTTTTTTTTTTTTTTTAATGTGACGCGAATAACTTTTGCCCGTTTATCTTTTGAGATTCGCCAATCTTCCGTGTTGAATAGCGAACCACAGGATCCAAATCACAGCATTACAACGCTGTCGGGTTAGGTTTGTTCCTATTATAGCATCAGCTAAACTTATGCCATAAGTTTTATATGCGATAGTATACTCAATACAATTTTCATTCCGCTACGACAAATGATTTGAACTGGCGCCTTCTGGTTGCTTGAACTAAGATTCCATGAATACGAGTTGACGCACCAGCCACTTTGATCCGTTTTCGTTTGGCAGCATTAACATTTAGTTGAGATTTCTCCAATAATCGCATTGAATAACTCATCGTTCAGTATGAAATGTATAAAAAAAACGGCACCCATATAGTCGCTTCCTAATGATTTCTTGCAGCAAAATAATGACGATGAGTTATCCTATGACTTGTAGGGACTTTAGTTTAGAAGCATCCTCTATCAATGATTTTTTTTAATCACTTCAACCTATTTGGTCAACCCTTAGGATCGTTATAAAGCATTTGAAACAATAAACGAATACGATTGGGAGAAATATTAACCTTTTCGCTCCAGAACCTTCGGTTTTAAGTCATTGTCAATTCTAGTACCTCAATGCATATAAATGTAAGAATTTTTGTGAATCCCCCCCCCCAATCCAACCCACCCATCCAAAAACAGATGAAACGTCTTCTCTGTCCCACAGGTGGAAATACTCCTCTTTTCCTTCAAGCTCCACTTAAGAAATAAGGTACAGTACTCTCGCGAAACTTCTCTCCAGTCTGGTCTAAGTCATTATTTTTCTAGCTTAAAATTCAACAAAAGCATATTTTATCCCCCCCCCCCCAACAACCGACGGAAATGCCTATCTTGCCATGATATTATTCAGGATTGAATTTTCAAACAACATTCAAAAAACTTCATTAACGGCAGTGGCGTAGCACAGCAGGTTTCAAAGGTATTATAGCCCAGAAACTTTGGTGTGTTCCTTTTTGGGCCTTAAAAAAAAGTTTCAACTAACCAAATCTCAACTTCGAAAATTTTTTTCTAACTACGCCGCTGATTAACGGTTTATTGCAGGAAATTAACTGAAACCAAAGTGTAGACCCTCCTATTATTTTTAGAAAATATCATAGAGTATTAATTACTGTTATCATTAGTCAATCCATCAGATCAATCCAGTGTTGTGGTAGTTTCTGGAGTTTAGCTGTGCTGCATGCGGCTATTTTAACCAGAGAAAGAAGTTGGTAAAAAACTTGCACAACAGGAAAAGACTCTAGAGAAGGTGTTGTGACAGTTTTAGCTTGCGGTGATAAAAGAAAAAATAATGTAAAACATAACTCTGCTTTATTTACGATGACGCTAAATGTTCCGTGAGGGTGAAAATTCCGTGGTTTCGTTGTAAATGATGCATCAGCTTGGTGGAGAAAATTAACTTCCTGTTGGGTTTTGCACAAAGTATCCACAGTGCGACGTAAGGTCTTTTTTCGGAGGAAAAAAAGAGACGTTTGGTATCTCGTTTTCTTATCAGTCCATCTTAATTGCCGGAAAAGTGCTCAACGGTTTTTCGTTTCATTTTTATGGCTGAGATTCGTGTGAAACATTTCGTACCACCAAGAAGAAACTGATCCTGCCGTGTTGTCAATCACCACAACCTTAGGAAAGAAATCAGATTCACTTCAATCACAATAACTGCAACGTAAAATATTTCAAAACAACATTTTGTGCAATTAATGAAATGTATTTATGCAACAAATAAATGAACACCACTGCTATTTCGACTGTAAATGCACTGATTTACTAGTTGTTTTTGAAAAAGGTGTAAGTATTTTACTTTTGAGCTTGCATAGTTTTGTTTTTAAATTTCGCTTCTTATTCTGCTCTTACTCATTTCGCACACTCATTCATAATTTGACGTTCTCACTCATTCTTATGTGCATAATCCACGGGATGCGAGATGCACTGTAAAAAAAAATCTCGCCAAGCTAACGGCATCAAATCATCATTTTGCTTGATTACACAAAACGAAGTACATTTTTGCAAATAAATGTTTTTCAACATTTTTTGGCAATTCCTTGTGTTAAAACTTTTTTTGTTCATTCATTTTTCAGTTTCAACAACTTTTGGCAATCAGCGGCAACCTTGGTTTAAAGAAAAATATCAGCTTCATTTGTAAAGTATTTACATTCTAGAACTTTCTCTATTGCGATGCATATATATCGCAAACCTATTACCAAGATATGTCCCAAAGCAGAGACAATTATTCTGCTTTTCACAACCTTAGCATTATTGTAAGCAAGTGCCTGTTAGCGTATTTCTACTAAATCGAAAACTTTTAGGTTGGTTTTTCTATAACTTACCCTCATACTGTTTTTAAAATTGGGCCGCTAAGTTTTCAATGTCTCACCAGAGGTGATGAATTCCGTAGTATATCAGGTACGGGCATAGCCAACGAGGATCTGGACACTTTTTTAAGTTTCTTTTTGAGCAATCACGATTGCTAATTGTTTTCATTTGACCGTTCTTGGTGTCCGGTTCCTTTTTCAACCCCACCGTCCTCTGCAGGCGCGACTCCTCTGGGCCGAGCACTGTCCCTCGGTAGTCGCTGCTCCTGGTTGGTGGCGTCCAATGTCCTAGACACACGCACGCTCATACACACTCACACACATACACACACGCGCCTTTACACACATACACACACGCCAACGTGCATACACACAAGTCCACGCACACACACAAGCCTACATGTACACAACTACACACCACCCAAGAGGAGAGAAAGGAACCGTTTCTAGAAACAATCGAGTGGGGTAGTAACCAATCAGTAGGGTCCTGTCGCAACTCGTGATTGCAAAAAACATAATTTGAATTCAAAATTTTAAAGTTCAAATTTAATTAAATTTGAAAATTCAAAAGTTTTTTAATCAAGGTCCGGAAAACGACCCTTTATATTATTTATTTATTTATTTTTGAACTCACAATATAGTTAGTATAAAATGTAACAGATAGACATACGTATCTGCGTTCAAAAATCAAAGGAAGGAATAACACTTGCGGTCTTGATATAGTTTTTTAAGTTATGTTTACGACGCGGAGGTTACTTCTGCAATATTTTTTCATCATAAGATTAGCTTTTTGGAAATGAAAATTCACGAACATAGTATGTTGAGTCAAATATAGTAACCAGGTTATCAGCTTTTTTTTTTCTACCTATAACTAACCGTTAAAGACATATCACACGAGCAATTATTTTTAAAAATAATATAGAGGGTTTCCGAAGTAATATCACCCACATAAGTTTTTTTTTTTTTTTAATTTGATTGTGTAGTTTATACTTTCAAAACATTTTTGCCGTTCCAGGTTTTGATCTTCCGCAGTCCAAAACTATTCCGCGGTTAGCCAGTTGCCTAATGTTGATATACAGCATAACCACAGTTTTTATTATTTCTAGGAAATATTAATACTGAAAGAGCTGTCATCTTCATCCTCTCAAGTTAAGATAAAAAGGCAAGTAAAAAAAATGTTTCAAATATTTCTAGAAGTTAGTGATTGAAAAAAATGAATCAATTCTTTTTTAACTTCAAGTGCAATTAAACTTCTTATGAGTTAAACTGTCAATGTTTTATGTTAGTAATTGCGCAATAAGATTTTATAATGACTGTTTAAAAAATATTCTTTACAAAACAAAAACCAAAAGAACACAAATCATTGCTTCGTGAAAATTTTAGCAAAAAAATATTGATGTTTTTATTTTTCGAAATTTATCAAAACTCATAGCTTTTACCAACTTTCATTTCAGCAGTAATTTCATGATACATGAAAAATAAAATTACCACCATCTTTTGCTCTTGCTTTTCTTGACACATTTGAAAAATAAAACATAAGAAAAAGAAAATCTGAATCAAAGAAAATCTGGAAGCGATTTGAATTTCTCAGACTTTATTTAATGATCTTATTAGTCTCTAATGAACTTTTTTGCCTTTGGAAAACCGCAACTCAGAAATATTTCTTTATCACTGCTTTATCAAACTGTGAAGACACTATTTTAAATCAAGCAAGCAACTAGATTTTTTCGAGACGTTCTTTGAGATGTCTTTATATTTGTAAATTCCAGTGCTCAAATTAGAAGAAAAAGCAGATATCAATAAGCCTTATGACGGAAAAAAATGCAATATCTGAATTTCAAATAAATTCTTTTGCACAACTTGTTAATTTACCAAAAGAAAGTTTGTCAGTTTGATTTGTTTTTTTCTTATCAAATGAGTTTAGAGAACCACGGAAAATGCACTTTGGCTAATTGGGTTGTTAAATTAAAAGGAGAAAAGACATATTTTACTGAAAAAAGTTTGAATAATTTGTAAATCATTTCCTGTTTTGTAGTTTTTGTACGACATATCCAATTGTAAAGTTTTGGTCAGATAAAGTATTTTATTTTCGTCTGAAGAATATCATCTCCTAAAAATCCAATGATCGTTATTTTTAATGGATATCAAATGTCAAATATGCGTTATAAGTGATATTTCATTGATCCATTAAAAATATCATGCAAAAATATAGATTAGGACAGCAATCAGACACCAAAAATATAAATTTCGAGCTAAATTAAACATATGGCATATTGCATGTTGTTCTTCCTTAACTCTGGCTTAGGGGTGATAACTTGACTGCTTATTACGTAAGCTTCTATCTTCATTTTTGAATCGGTCGCACCATGGCTTGCGGGCTCTCACTGGTGCACTAAATTAATTTTAGCAACCAGTTTGTTGGTGATCTCAGCAGAATCGAGAGAACATCTGCCTCCAGATCTATTATTGACTATTCCAGACTGATGAGTTCGTAGCAAGGGCGAAATTTCAATCTCTGGATATCGTAGTCGGTATATTTCATGTACATACGCAAAACGTCTTAGATATCTATAGATCATTACAGATTCATTCTGTTGATCCGATGTCAAATAGAGAAATTATTATTTTTAGGCTTTCAGTTAAATAAATAACAGAATATTAGAGATTGTTCAATTTAACTTGAATGGGGAAAAAATTGTTCCTTTTTTTAAAAATTCAACTGTTTATTTAAATTAATCTTTAAAAACTGATTTTCTAAAATCCATTGCTGCTCTAAAGCAAAATCAAAAAATTCAAAATATCCAAAAATATTTTTGAAAATTTACGTTTCTGAAAAAAAGTGACAAGCGACAAATTCTTCTAAATTTCAAATTGGCTCTATTTTTCTTCTTGGATTATTTAACTCGGATAGATGTTAAAGGTCCAAGGAAAAAATTAAATTTGACATGATATTTTCAAATTTTTATGCCTTTTAGAATAAAATTAAAATTATTTTAATGCATTTCGCTCAATATAAATTATTGAAACGCACACACACACACATTTGTAAGCTCTTTTGATTTAGAGGAAGTTGCGAAGAAAACTAATGGAAATCAACTATGAGTGATGTATTCATTCCCTTCCACGCTACCTCTGATCCGGAATTTCATCAGTGTTTACCTCACTCAGCTAATGATTGAAAAAAAAAAAAAAATCCCCCCTTTTAGCGTGGGACATCCTTTTCAATTCTTGCACAAGCGGTCAAATAACTTGATTCCAGCTCTTTCCACCTTGCCTTCTTCTTGAGCACACCCTACAACTTCACAAAAGCATTCAAAAACCTTCCGCATCTAATCCGTCCACAATGGACACAACACATCCCCTGAAACGCGTTTACTTTTGTATCCCGTTCATGGTTCATGAATCGTCACATTTTACCCCTCTGTCCTTCACGCCAAATGTCTAAAAGCATACGTCTTCATCTTCCAGAATCTTTTGTGGAAAATCTATTCGCTATTCACACGAAAAAGCGTTGGTCGCAAACAGAATAGCACTCGGTAGAGCGAATCCCTCCTTCCATTCCAGGTTGAGGAATTGAACGTTGGATTAAAAAGAAGAATTTAAAAATTAAACCTTCTGGTTCAATGAATTTTACTTGTTCATATTTAAATTGAAAGTTTTAATAAACAAGAAACAACATGGCTTCGGAATGTGTGCCTTTCTCAGAGGCGATCCTTCTTCTGTTTTTTTTGTTTTGTTTTTTTGAAGTGGGGAGGGGGGGGGGGCTTTATCGGATAGGGAGAGGCCAAAGTGCAATTTTGTGCTCAAATAGGGGCTCTGAGGTGATTTTTTTTCTTTTAATATAGGGGTCTAAAATTTTGCTTTAGGTAATATTTGGTTGCTTTTGGTTGGAGGCCGATAACTTGCAACCGAGCACACCCTAGCCCGGGTGAAATTGTCTCGGACCAAAATCCGAGCCCTTCCGAGCCCAAGAGAAACTTTCTCATCTCAAAAACCAAGCCGTCAACTGCCTGATATGATTTAATGAGATGTTAATCTGAACTGTTGTTTTACAACACTTTAATATGGGTACTTATATTGCAAGTGTGATTGCTCAAAACGTTTTTTTTTTTTTTTTTAATCTCTCTGTTAATGAAAATGTTATGTTAAATATTCTTCATTAACAGAAGTTTTTAAATTTTCTCAAAATGCTCCACTTCAAATGCATTTCTGTGTGACACATTGTAATAGTAATAGCAAAAAAAAAAAAAAAAAACATTTTATAAATGAGCGTTAATTTATTTTTTCTGGTTTTATTTATTTGTTTGTTTATTTTTTGTGGTTAAATTTTCACATTGATTGAACTGATCTAAATGTTCGTTTTTTTTTCCCCACAGCATGATAATATTTATTTTCTTTGAATTTGTTTGGTGATTGACGATTGGATATCTCAGCTTGAGACCGAGCCCCAAACCTATTTTCGGTTCTAGAGTCCGAGTCCGGGCTCGAGCTGATTTCTCAACCCCCCTCAACCCCTCAACTCTCATTTCTCAGCTCTCAACTCTCAACATTTCTCAACTCTCAACTCTCATTCCTCTCTGAAGAGATTTTCATTGATGACTAGGACCTGATTAGGCCACAGTGAGACCTTGGGTCTAAGGTTAATGTTTTCTTTCTACGCAACATAACATCATTACCATAATGACCATTACAATATTTTTAGAAGTTCTCATGTTTTAGTACATATTATGCAAACCTATAAGTAAGCATTTGCTTTAATATTCATGTTTGCTTATTAAATATGCATTTCATATGTATTCCTTTCTCTAATTTTCAAGAAGCTCTCTTTTAGCTTTTTCTTCATATGAAAACTAAATATTACTGACACAAGTAAAAATGCTTCGATTTTTCTTTCTTTTATTATTATTTAAATTTGCTCCATTTGTAGAGATTGCAATATAATTTTCATATATTACTACAAGATAATTAAAAGGATATAAACAGAACATTTACGGCAGAATAGCGATTGCCAAAGGTTTTTCCAAAGTGTACATTATTTTTATAACTACCTGTATATAGATATATCTAATTTTTGTAACTATAATATCTAATAACTACTAATAACTATACATTTTTTATAACTATAATAGCTAAAAAGCATCGGAATTTTTAGTTATTATAGTTTTTTTTTTTTTTACCTTGTAAATTTCGCGCATAAATGTACTAAAGTATGATTGCTTAATTTACTCTGTGTTTATCAAATGTGAACTTTCTTTTACGTCTAACTGCCTAATCGACTTGATCCAAAACCCATCTATAGCTGATGATGTAAATCAATTCAGTAGCTATCATGACCGATAATGTCATCACTCGGTTATTACGGAATAGTGTTTCAAATAGAGCACATTCCGAATGTTAACAAGTTCATTTGCTACGATCTTTCTAAACAAATTGCGGGACACATTTTCATTCACAAATCTTTACTTTCTGAATAGAACTCTTTTCCTATTTATTCAATTTTCCATTTGTTTTAAAACCATTTATGATTTTAGATATTTATACGTTTGAAGCAAACATATTTGATTTCTCACTAATTCTATTCAAAATGGTGCAAAGGGGGAGATATGAGGATGAAGAATTTCCTTGAAAAACCAAAGCAGCGGAAATCTCACTTGTTCCCAAAGATAGTCTCATTTGTTAAAACGATAACAGCTCCTATTTTCCATTCAATATACCTTGTTTATGCAGTTAGAATCTCAAGGGAGGCAATCAGTTCTGATTTTCAAGCATTTACTTTTCTAGTTTCGCATCGTGGAAGCAAAATAAAAATCGACGAATGCTATTAAAATATCATTAGGACGTTGGATTGTTTTCTTTTCTTCCATTTTCCCTCCGAACAAAATCTAATAGTATTTCAAAAATACATTTTGACCTCCTCTCTGCAATGCATTTTGAACTCCCAGGAAATTCAACTGTAAATATCTTATGTTGTTGCAAAAATGTTATTGCAAAAAAAAGAGAAAAAATCAATTTAAATATGACGAGTTTAAATGTATACTTTCTTGAAATTTTGGTGAATTGTCTTAATTTATCACTTTATAAGGTTTTGAAAAAAATGAGAACATTGTTTGGCGTCCTGATATTTAGACAACCAATTAGTTTTTGTAATGCTTTATGAGAGATAAGTTTAGAATTTATTTAGCTGTGCTATTTGTAGAAAGGAAAAATATCTTTAGTTCTATGCGTTAGGTAAATAAATAAACGATAAGCCATTGCAATAAGCATTTCGTTTCATCTAATGATTTTTTATAACTAAGAAACTAAGCGTCATATTTTTGTCCTTTAAAATAAAGATATACATTTTTTAATGTTTTGGAATTACCTTCTAAATAAATGATTTTATTTTTCTAAAGTTCAAGAATTTCTTAAAAGTTTTCTGTTAAAAGACGGTTTCGGTCAAAAAGAGAAAAATATTTAGTTTTAAATATTTTTCCAATTTCCCGAATGTATTAATGTTTATGTCGAATATTATGATTTCGCAGTAAGTTAGATATAAGCTCATTTGTACATAAAATATTTTTAAAAAATATATTTTTGCTTTGTGGTTGATAACATTAGGATTTTTAGAAACAACCAATGGTCCTCTGTTAAAGCCGAAGAAGGAAATCAAACTAACTTAAAGGATTTGAGACACAATGTTGGTGGTAATTTTATGGCGTTTCAAGGACCAAATTTTCGCTACATATTTTTAAAGTTTAAGCGGGTGAACCGTTACCGTATATACTCGAGAATAAATAGACGCATTTTTGACATTTGAAAAGTAATGAAAGGGGAAAGGATTGACTTGTAGGTTTATTAATGAAAAAAAAAAAAATACAAAATCGATAGTTATGAGGATACGTTAAATTCCCTAATAAGTTCCGAAACTCTAAAAACCTATTGCTTTCATTTGAAAGTTGAGATTTGTCTCGGAAACTTTTCGAAGTGCAGATTACTGTTCAAAACTTGAATGTTCATAAAGAGATATCAAATATTTGAGGATCCGATATTTAGCATTTCCATCAGTACTGTACATATATTCATATTCAATGTTGTTCGTCGATGGTTTATTGGATATTGAGAAATTTTAGGAAATCTTCCAGTTGTGATTTAACTTAAACACGAATATATACTCTTTATTTTTTTAATTTCAAAATATGCTTTTTTCAAATTATTTTATTTTTTTTTATTTACCTTTTTTTTGAGAAGCTTGAGCATTGAGTTACTTTACGAGTATATACGACATTTATATTAGCAATGCTTACACTGTAAAAAATCTCGGAAAACTCTCTGAATATACAAAAAAGTTTTCCGTAATACACAGATTCGTACGCCCTCCGCAGTTTTCTGCTATAATCAAAAACGTTTCCCGTTTAGCAAGAAAGTAAGAGTCGACGCATGCGCAGCTCTCACGGCAATTTTATAGTCCAGCAGCAAAACTAAACTGAAACTTTCGAAAGCACGCAATGAAAACAAGTGCTGACTCATGTATGCGAAGTAAAACTCATCAAGGGGATTAGTAGAAGTTTTGTTCCTCGCATGAATTCACTGAAGATAATTTTAAAGTCTTATATTTTCTTGCATATGTATCGTCATGAGATTGAATTTGAAGCTATGTCACTTATTTTTAAGTACGAAGTGCAAATTCTCGACGCATGCTCGCGGAAGGAATACAAACTGAAATTAAAAACCAAATAACTGCCGAGAGGACGCCATCTAAATTCATTGCGTCGCATAACTTGTGTAGGTAATTCACTTTTTTCTTGGATACTTTTCTTCTTTCTATACCAAATGGGTAATTTTTGTTGGCAGAATTTTATTCTGTCATAAAAATCACCTTTTTGGTGACCAAAGCCTGCAAAAGACCACCACCGACGAATAGGTAAGTCGCTTTGCAACTCTATTACTTTAAAGAGATTTAGTTCATATAAATCTCGTTAAAAAAAACTATTTTCTTCAGTATTATTTTTTTGTTGTGAACTATTGCAATTTGAAAATATTTTACATTATATAGAACATATATTTAAAGTGCAAGTGTGTCTAGTTTTATTCTGTAAAATTTATGAATTGAAGATTATAAAAAAATTTAAATAAGTGTTATTGTGTACTTTGTTTTTATGTGTCAAACTCAGTTAATATTTGGCTGAACATTTATGTATCAAGCATTATGAATTAAATGTTATAATATGCAAATTGTCAGGTTTGCTAGTTCGTCTTTAAGGTTGCATGTTTTCATTCTCTTGTAAACAGTGTTGCTAGATTGTATGAGGGGCATTCCACGGTATTTTGGACATTATGTAGAGTCCGTAACGTGACCTTTTTTTGCCATAACTTTTTAATTTACCGTTTGATTTGCAAATTATTTTAATTTGAGCTGGTGTGTTGGTAGGAAAAGATCAAAATAAAATAATATGCTAATCAAACAGTAAATTAAAAAGTTATGGCAAAAAAGGTCACGTTACGGACTCTACATAAATGTCAAAAATACCTTGGAATGCCCCATGAAGTAAAAAAAAAAAAATATCTCTTGTAATTAGGAACATAATGCTTCAGTATTATCTAAATGGCGATATCTCTTTAAATATTTGCATTAGCGAAACGCTTTAAATTAGTTAAATGTGTATTAATTTATTTAACAAATAGATACATATATGTATTTAAAAGTGTCTTCATTTTTTTCGTTTTACGAGCCTCAATTTTACCAAAAGCAAAAAAAAAAAAAAAAAAAGACTTAATAAAATAATTTTGTATTTTTACACCATATTAAAGTATTTGACTTATAATTTATATGATACTTTGATTTATAATGTATATAATACTTTGATTTATAATGTATATGATGTTGCTTTTTCAAGGGGGGGGGGCGCTTCATAGCATTTTATGGGTGCACCATCACTCTTATGGTGGAGGGGGGGGGGTATTCTTGTATATATGAAATGGAATAATCATGTAATAGAGTTCAATGTTTTAATAAATAAAATATATAATGCATTTTGCGCACACTGTAAAAATAAAATCAGTAACTTATTTTGAATAAGTATTTATATTTGTGATGAGATGGAAAAGGGCAAGAACAGAAGAATCAACCCGAATGGTTCCAGCAGGGGGACTTGGTGTCATATTTAAATTCATCAATTTCTCTGTTGGTACTTTTCGGTACACTTTGTTCGTCAGAGAAATTGACTTGAGGTGAACGAATTTAGGAACGCGAAGGGTAGGTAAGTCCTGTCAAATTTTATCCGAAGATAAAAGCTATCAAGTTTGATACAAGATGTTTTTAAGTTCTGCATTAAAAATACAATATGTTGATAGTTTTGTCTTGAAAATATTGAGAGAAAAACTGAAGTTTAAGATTGTTTAACAAACAATCCCCACTTTTCAGAAGGTACCCCCACTCCAATTCCCCGACGATTTTGTGATTAGGAATGAAACTACTAGATTATTTCATAATTTTTCAAAAATTTATAACTGTGCATATGTTATGCTGTTAACCATGCTATTTGTCATTAGAAATTCCAAAAAAAAAAAAAAAAAAATCCACGAATGATTCTAAAATTGCTTGTATTATTGCTCTTAGATATGAAAGAATTGAAACTGATATGGTATGCAATACTATAATAAAGAATTATATTTTAGAAAAAATCACGGAAAAAGGATTCCGAAATTCTCGGAAACGTTTTTGAAAATTGTTTGGTGAATTCCGAAATACTCGGAAACGTTTTCGAAACTTTCATGAACCACAGCTGCACAGAATACTCAGAAACATTTCTGGAAATTACGGAAAGAGGATTCCGAAATACTCAGAAACGTTTCTGAAAATTACAGAAAGAGGATTCCGAAATACTCAGACACGTTCTGGACATTACAGAAAGAGGATTCCGAAATACTCAGAAACGTTTCTGAAAATTACAGAAAGAGGATTCCGAAATACTCAGACACGTTTCTGGACATTACTGAAAGAGGATTCCGAAATACTCAGAAACGTTTTTGAAACTTTCATGAACCACAGCTGCACGATATACTCAGAAACGTTTCCGGATTTTTTTTACAGTGTAGTAAAAAAGCAACACAACGTTCAAGCACTCTTAAAGTTCACTAAACAAAGTGCTGCAAAATTATTTGGAAAAAATAATTATTTTTAATCCACAATACTCTCACAACCATCTTGCGCTTGGACTAAATATGTGTTACACACAATGATAACAGTAGCAGATCCAGGAGGACTAAGGGGGTTATAACCCCCTTCCCCCCAACCATTCCCATGATGTCTGAACTTACACTAGAAGTTTCAGAGATTTTTTGTGCTGCAATACTTTTTCGAATTTAAACATGAATTATATTTAAATAAATATATGTACTGGTATATGTGGTGGCGTATGGAAGGAGAGAGGAGGGCTAGGGAACTCTAACCCCTTCTTCCATTTGCTCAAGACTTAAAAGTTGAGTAAATTTCGATCTGCAATGATATAGAAAAGCTTGGAGGAAATAATTTCGTTCTGCAATCGGGGTTTCAATCTAAAAATTTATTACTTTCAAAGTAAACCAGTCATATATATTTTACTTCATTCCCAGGATAAGGGAATAGACCCCCCCCCCCCGAGGCAAAAACTTTATTCTGGACAAAACCGAAATTTCGAAGATTTTAAATACTTTATATTCAAAAATGCATCGTATTTAAATATATATATATATAAACTAAGGATGGTGGCGTAGTTATGGTAGGTTGGTAGTGGTGGGGGGTGGATGGTAAAGTAACTGTAGCTCCTTCGCCCATTTTGTCAAAATTTACAACATATTACAATGTGATTTGCAATGGCATGGAAAAGCTCGGAGGAAATGATTTCGTACTGCTATAGAGGTTTTTTTTAATCTGAAGTTATTGCTTTCAAATTAACGCAGTCATATAATTTACTTCGTTTTCAGGTAAGAAGATTATAGCCCCCCCCCCCCTCCCTTCCCTATGAGGACAGAACTTGCACTAGATAAAACCAAATTCTCGGAGATTTTAAACACTGCAATACTTTTACAAAGAGAGTCTAAAACTGTTTTTAGGCCTCTATTTTCGGAAAATTTTCACTGGAGAGCCCCGCTTCCCGCTTATGTGCTCGAATTCGATTATTTCTGGAGGAAATTGTCCAGCTTATTTTTTCATTAAACTCAAACCTTCACCCCTAACTTGGACAAACATAGAATAAAATGGTATTTCGGCGCTTCAATTTCAAGCTACTTCTGGTGTGGAACTTCTTTTCCCTATCTATTTTTATAGTCGTTTAAGTGAGACTTAAAATATGTTCTTAGGAGGGAAAAGAGCTCCCGTATCTCCAACTCCTTCCCAAAACATTGCTACAAAAAATGTTAAATATTGCTTTTCTAGCCTCTTTCAAGCTTGAAACATTTCCTTATGAGAAAACCCATTCCATCAAAATATGACCTAAAATTTGGTTTTAAGGACTTCACTATCAAAAAATTTCAGAAGTCAGTCCCGAACTCTGACGACTTTTCTAGCATCGTCCAAGAGAGCCTAAAATGCGTTTTAAGGACTTCTAATTGGAAAAAAATCTGGAAAAGATCTCCGAACCCTCACTCTTTTCCTAACATTTACATAAATAGATAGTATAAATTGTCTCCTTAAAATTGCAATTTCCAAACTTAGCCGAAGAAAATACCTGAATTCTTCCCTACACACTTAACGTCTTTAAGCGCAGCAGAAAATTGTGCTTCTAGAACTTCAACTTTGATAAATTTTCGGGGTAGTCCCCGGACTACACTTAAGTTTGAAGACTTAGTCGTTGAAATATTTTCAAAGAGAGCTTCTCATCCTAAACGTAACTAAACATAGCCTAATATTGCGGCTTTCAGAATTCCCTGACGAAACTTTCCCAGAGAGTACCCTCTTCATTTCCTAAATATCACCAGTTATAGCCTAAATTTGCGTGTTCATTGTCAAAAAAGTTCCGGAGGAGAACCACCTAGTAACGTAAGTTGCGTAAAATTCCTTCTTTAAGACTCAAATTTTAAATTTTTTTAGAGCAAATCTCAAAAACCTTCTTCCCTTAACGTCCCCAAAGATAGCCTATAATTGTGTTTTCCCGAGTTCCACATCGAAAAATTTCCAGAAAGAGCCCCTGGACCTTCTCCATCACCTTAACGTCATCACAGATAGCATAAAATTTCGTATTTTAAACTTTTACTTGTGCTTATTTCTGGAAGGAGCATTCGATTCCTAAATATCGCTAAAGATAGCTTGAAATTGTTATAGTTCAAGCGACTCAGGAAGGAACCTCAATCCCATTTCGCCAAACGTTACTACCAAAACGTTCCAAAAATTGCGTTTTTGACATCAATTTTGCAAGTTTCTACGGAAGGGTTCAGACCCTCTTGCAGTTATCCAAATGTATTTTTACTTACCAATGTGATAATCTACTCAGCTTTATGTGAGGTTATTTGCCTGAGCATAGTTTTGGCTATTCCAGATTGATGAGCACAAAACTAGAGCGCAGTTGTAATCTCTTCAGTATAAAGATCAGTTTTCAAACCTTTGAAATTTTCGCGAAAGAATTTATATTCTTCAGTATAAGTTCAGTATTCTTCAGTATGTTTTTCATAAGTAAAAAACCTAATACGCATTTAAAGTCTTAAATTCTTCTTGAGAGGGAAGAGGAACCCCATGAAGAGGAATTTTCATATTGTTTAAACAAGTGTGTCTGCTCTTTTTGGAGCTATGCCCTCCCCCCCCCCAAGATTGAAAGTGCCCGTAATAACGAAGAAAAAGACCTCTAAAACAGTGACTACCCGCTTGAATCTAGGTTACCCCCCCCCCCTGCTAGAGTTCTATATCCGCCATTGAATGGTAAGTGAGACATATTCATAAGTGGTACACTTCCTCGAGGGGGGGGGACGAGCGATTACGGATACGAGCATAAGATAATAAAATCAAAATGTGGTGGGGCACTTGTATTAAAATTTTAAAAGAGGGGGTGACGGAGACGGAACTGTAAAATCGCAACATCAAGCTGTCGCCGTGACCCACCACTGGTTAGTGGTTACACATCAGACAAATCATGCTTCATTACTAATTTCATGAGACAAAGTATACAAATCGTGAGCAGATTTTTCGTCAGATATAGGCAGTGTTGTTTTCCAGAAATCTCACATTTGTTTACTTTACAGCAGCCAGAGGGCAAGGAAAGAGAACAAAACAACACATCGTTATTACTCAGTAGCTTTTCAATCCATTACGCCCCTGTTGCTTGGCCAACATCATCTGAAGTTCATCAGAGAGGAACAAAGCTCCATGGACGCCCACTTTTCCCTCAACAGTTCGCCAAAGGGGATCCAGATGGGTCCGAGAGAGGTGTGCTATGTGCTTCTGGTCTTCAGAGAGACTTGTTCGCACCCCCTGCTTTTTTCCCTGGCTCCGATACCTCTCCGCACCCCACCTGGTGTTCTACCAATTTATCATCCCCCAGATAACCCCGGTCCCTCGAACAAAAGCTCCCTCCCGAAGAAAAACTCCATTAAATCAATTCTTTGGCCCTCCCATTCGAGATTGTTGAAAAATTCTCGAGGAGGGGTGAGATCCGGATGAAGATTGCAGTTTCTTTAAAATCCGTCCCCTCTTTTAGATGCCTGAATCTATTCAATAGGTAACGTTTAAGCAGACTTTGTAATACTCACACTCAGATTTCAGTTTTTTTTATATATATATTTTGGCAAATGAAATTCTGTACTTCTCATGTATCTTGTTCGGAGAAATATCTAATCTGGCTACAGATTGTTTTTTTTTTCAACCAAAAAATGGTAGAATTATTGTAACTTGAATTGTTCAAATTTATTGTGTTTAAGTACTTTAATGTAAAACGTGCATCACAATTTTGAAAACGCATTTTCACTTAAAAGTATGACACTATATAAATATGCGTTCGTGAAATAAAAAGAACAATGTATACTTCCTATTGTTCCATAAAATAAATATTGTTGCTTAAGGTTCCGAGAATTTTTAATTTTCTGAGAAAGCAAACAAGATTAATGCCCGACTATTACAACTGAACCTCAAAATCAATTCCCTCTTGAACTTGAAAATTGGTCTGCATTCTATTTCGTTTCTTCACTCTCGGAGAGATAAAATCTCTTTTAATAGTGATCGATATCCCTCTAATCATTTCGTAACCTAAAAAATATAATCTTGGAGATTTCAGTAAAGTGAAGTAAAATCATCACCATAAAATGACACTGATACAAGAAAGAATATGTAGATGACAGCAACAGGCTTTTTTCAACCAGTCCAGTCGGTCAGTTCAAAATGAAAATTTGGCTTTCTCTTGAAACTTTCCCTTGTCATCATAAAATCTAGTTATTTTCTCTAAAGTATTACATTCATATGGAACAATATTATGGTAATATTTTTTCCTAACTTCTCGGAAAAGCTCTTGACGCAGAATAGCTAATGCTTTTCCCCCACACAAAACTCAATTCCACTAACCAACTAGGAACGCAACAGAATTACTATATTTATAACAAAGTTTACTGGCTGGGCTTTATCTCTGAGTTCAAAGACTGAACACATTTCATCATATTGAATTACAATTATTGAGTCAAATCTCCTCTAACCCACTTTAAATAATTTATTGTATTCGTATTCGGTCTTTTATCAAATCTGGTTAGTGAAATCTCCGCCATAGTATGTTTTGAGCCTCTTCCAACAAGTGAATGTGTATATTAAATGGCGCAGTTAGATTTGAACAATGTGTTTCAACTACGTTTTTACCTTGATTTCATAGCGAGATAATGTCGTAAATCTTCCAATTCAATAAACTGGGTTCTTAACGATTCAAAAGTCGCTTGAAATTTATGAAATGAAATGACGTTTGGCTACGTAGAACACAACAATATTATGTTGTACGATGTACAATTTATAACGTATCGTTCTATTTTATCAATCTATAGGGTGCGGAGAAAGTTCCCACAATTTTATTAGATATTTCAATAGACTGTAACTAACACATAATTCAACAAATCAACAAGTTAAAGCAATAAAAACTCTTTATTGAAATAATAATAATAACATTAAACAAAAAAATTATAACAGTTGTTCAAAATTGGCTCCTTGGGCTTCAATACATTTACGGAGCCGCAGGCTGAAATTGCCGACGATGCTCGCGCACGCATCCACCGTTATCTCATTCCAGGCATTTTGCAGTGGTTGGACGACCACTTCGTGGACGGTCGGAAGTCCCTCCAGTCTCCTTGTAGCGTTTCACAGCGTTATAGACTGTTTTGCTCTTGAATCCAGTCGTTCGAATAATATCGGCTATTTTCATTCCCTTTTTTCATTCCCTTCTTGAGTAATTCAACGACAGTAACACGCACATTTTCACGATTCATAGCTCACTAACTCAATGAACTAACAAAGAACAAATGATTATACCTCAAATACTTTTAATGCCAATAAACAATATGTGCCAAATAAATCGGCAACATACGATTTTAAGGCCAAAAAAACGTTTTAAACAAAATTGTGGGAACTTTCTCCGCACCTTGTATTACCACAAAAATCGCGAGATTACATTCGTCCTACCAATTTGTTCTTCTTCATGTTTTACAACTAACTACTCAAAAATATCACGGATTAACTAGTAAACAGCTAACCAGTGCAATTTTTTATTAAACGGATAAGACGTAGAACGCATCCTCTCCAGAGGTGCGTTTTATGCTTCTTACACTGTTAAAAATAAACAGCGGCCTCTAATAAGTGTGGGACAAAACATTGACCTAAAACGTCCCTCCTACTGCTGACAGACCAGACATTCAGCATTTGTCTTGTGAGAAACTCTCAGAACGCTGGTAAAGATTTTATCAGCAAATGTCTCCTGTGTGTTTTCTTAACTGACACAAAGGTATGTTTTCTAATGTCAATAGATTTGAAGAATGATTTCAATGCGAGTTTAATGCCCTCGTCTGAAAGTTCAACAAGATCAAGGAAACACTTACTGAAATTCTTAAAAACGTAGCAGTTTCCTTCAAATAAGATTTTTGTTGACATTGCGTATATATTTTGGAGTTGAATATACTTGGAATCAAAACATTTAAAATGCTTCTTTAAAAAGCGCTCGTTTAAAATCTCCCCAAACTACTAGGTAATAGGTTATTTCGAATAAATCGTCCACTTAAGGGTAGAAAAAAAATTCAGAATTCTATATCTTTCGGTAAAGAGTCAAAATTTGTAGATGTTTTAAGTTGAAAGAAAATTGTAAAGTAAACATCGTTAAAAATTTAATGGCAAATCAATGGTCTTTCTGAACGACGGAGTTATGGATCTCAAATGCTTTGAATGTGCTTGTGAAAGCAAGAGGAAAATATTTTAAACTCTCTTTTGCGAACCTGTGGCTAAAGTTTTTCGTGTTTTGATCATTAAAAGAAAACCTTTCTTCGCATTTTTCTATTTCTTTTTGATTTTAGTTAAGTATACGTTGCAGTCATGACATAACTGTTAGAGAGAATTTACGTTCAAGGAACGAAACTTAACATTGAAATCTATTGAGACCATCCAATTTTACATGATTTTAACAGCGAATCCTGATTTTCACAGCGAATTGGTTTCTCGACAAATTTGATATAGAGCTTATATACAGTGGCTCCCAAAAGTGTTCGTACACTTTGAAATTTTTTAGTAAAACCAAAATAACGCAAAACTGAATTCGAATATGAAGTTCAATATTTTTTTACATCATTCCTATGTCATTCTAAATAAAACCCTGTAGTTTTTAAAAAATATTGACGGATCATCTTTTTGAAATGAGTCAAAACACGAAAAGACAGAGAAATAATACGCCACAAAAGTCATCGTACACTCAAATATTTTCGAATGAATTCGTGATTAAAACTACTATATGTCGCTTTTTTATTATTTTTGCATTGCATTGACCCTTAAAAATCATTTAGCTTGAATTTTTTGTTTATTTATTGCTTAATACTGTGTTTATTACTTTAAAATGGCTGGCATTCGTAAAAAAATACAAACACCATTCGAAATTTTAATTTTTTCTTAACAGTAGCACTAAATTGGTTTCAAATGTCTCTAAATTAGTTATTTTATTTCATTCTATGGTAAAGTGCTTGATAAAATGCTTTAAAGAAAAGAATCGGACCGAAAATAAGGTAAGAAAATGTCAACCGGCAAAGTTGACACTGCGTGATCGGAGATTTAGTTTAAAAAAATTATGAAAGTACACATTTGAGTGCTGTAAAAGTTTCTGCACAGTTAAGATAACGATAAGAAGCACACGGTTTTCAACATTTGCGTCTAGTGCCTCAAAAATTGTCATAAAGTTTAGAAAATACCCCTTCACTCTCCAGATTTGAACTTAATGTAACATATTTAGAGATATCTAGAGGCCAGATTACGAAAATATGGCTTTGAAACGAAAATAGATCCAGAAACAGTAAGACTCGAAGTGTGGTTGAACACTTACTCAGAAATTACGCAAAAAAAAAGACATAATAAAGAATGAAAGCTATTCCCCAGGCGTTTAAAAAGTGTTGTTGATACTGCATGATATTCTACTAAATAGTAACTTAATTAAAAGTTAGATTATTCAATAATATATAGACATTTTTTAAAGTGTACGAAGACTTTTGTGACATAAAATTTCCGGCACTTTTTGGTTTTTGATTTTTGAAAAATTAAGTTTTAATATATTTTTTTAAAATGTCATGTAGTTTTGTTGAAAATTGATCATAGATCTTATAATTAAATACCTATTCTGAAATATTAATTCTAACCAATGGAGTGGGTCCTATTTCAGTGAAAGTCGTAAGTGTTCGAACACTTTTGGGAGCCATTGTATTATGTTAAAAATAACAATGGTATTTTATGGTTATGTTTTTGAGCAGCTCCAAAATATTATAAGTTCAAACCTTTTTATCCAAATGAAGTAAAATTTTTAAAACAAAATTCAAAGTTGTGGAGATTTTGGTTATATTTTTTATTTATTTATCTTAAGTGAAAAATAAAACTAAAATAATGAGTTAAATACGAAACTAATTCATCCGTCAACTTAACATCGGCGTAGGTAGTTACGGAAAGGTGGGGTCAAAAAAAGCATGATACGAATGGAAACAAACTATTACCACACTTGTGGTAATTTTAGAAATTAAACTCCTGGTGATTGAGGGCTATTTATCATATAGAAGGGCGGATATGGTTTTTTGTAAATTTGTGGTCTGCTGTGTTTCGCATTTAATTTTACTATTTGGTATCTCTTGCAATGTATATAATTCTTTGCATTATCTTATTTACTTATCGTCTGCGCTATCTATTGTTTCTTTGTAATGGCAACGGCAAAAGAAATAAGGTGAAACATTTGAGTGATGGAATGTGAATGGTTTTACTCGCCTTTTGCTGAGAGAGAATATAACTTATAATTTTTACGTTATTATTTCATAAAAAGTCTCCTTTTATAAAAACTAAAGAATTTGATTTGTTTATTGAAGTGCATAGTTACATTTATTTATTAAATCACCTAAGAAGTGAAAAGAAAGAAACTTTTTTTTTTTTGGATGCACTTGTGAAATTTTGAGATTCCATGTGTTTCAAAATAATTTTAAACGCGTCGTCATTGTTTGAAGATCACACTTTTAAAATGTTGCGTTTCAAAGTTTAGTGCTCTTACATATCCTCTAGAGCAGGTCAACGAATGTGAGGTAACTGGTTTTGAGATAACTGTTATAACCGAGGCTTTTAATCTTAAAAAAAAAAAAAAAAAAAAAAAAAGAAAGAAATGCGTTAACCTTGTCGTGTTTTCCGAACTTATGTTTATAGTGGATAGACTAAATTCTCTCTAATTAATCGAAATTCACGTAAAGCCAGAGCAAAATGCAAGAACTTAGTTCTCATGAACTGCCATGAGAAGCATTGATTGAAGTTGTTGGAAATGTATATTTCAAATATTTTTTAATCAGAGCCAACTAAAAGCGATAAATAATGTTACGAAATCAATTTCGGAAGGCGCAGGAAACTATTTTTTTTTTTTAGTTTTTGAGTAATTTATTTTTCTTTTTACTCAATTTTAAGCTCTTTTTTTCGCTACAGCCGCAGATGCTGCGTTATTGTAAAGTATTTTTGGTCAATTTTTTTTTTTTTTTTTGTTTAATAAACAAATTTAAGTATTTAAAAGCAGTTCACCTTTATCACATTCCTGCAATTCTCATCGTGAGTCTCAAAATCAGGGTCGCCAAAATGCTTGGGTATTCCCCACAAGATCTTGTGTTTTCAGTTGAGATCTTAGGCTCTTGAGATTTTCTTTGAATTCCCAGGTTTATGATTTTATTAACGAAAAAAAAAAAAGATTAAATATTTTATCCATGACGTTTTATATGTTCTTAAAACTTGGTTAAACAGGGCTGCGTTGAGAAAGGGGAAAAAGATCTTCCCCGCTCTAATCCTTGACGTGATTTATGTCTGTAGAATTGTTTTGTCTATCTGCCTTGTCTGTACAGTAGTATCAAGTCAAGAAATTAATTTAAAAAAGAAATCGCAACAGTAGGCGATTTTTAGACCATTTTCAAAAAAATTGCTTTTAAAAACTTATTCTTCAGGTAAAATTTAAAAAAATTGTTATCACCTTTAAGATTAATAGAAGACCAACTGCAACTGTAGCAGTTTAAGAAAAAATGAATACAATAGTTTTAAACTATCAGTTACCCGATTTTTTAGTTTTCAAGCATATACCTTGGGAATTTTCTAAGCACAATCTTGCGGATTTGTAAAAAATCCCACTGGCAGAGCTGCTTAATACCCTGTTTTCCGTGATAATTTAGTGTCTGCATATACTTAGTTTTTACAATTCATCACTTTAAAAGTTTAATACCACTGTTCCGTGCATGATTAATTATGCCAGGAATGCTAATTTATGTGAAGTAAGCTCCCAGTTTCTGTGGGAAAATCTCACAAAAGTTGCATTTAAGCCACATAATTTTCTGAAGTAATTTCGCGACGAACGTCGGACGCAGGTTTTTTAATAGCTTTTCAACTAAACCGATGCAGTGGGACGGTGCTTTTATTAATGATTTCGATTTTTGTAAGAGCGGATGCAAATAATGGATGATGATGAGGTGAAGGAATCCACTCTTGCTCTTTGATTAATGCGCAAACTGTTAGCTGTGATAAATTGAGAGGAATACCGTTAAAACGAACTCGATATCTCCGCCCGGAAAAAAATGTACATTAATTTTGCAAAACGCACGGGGCCATGAAAAGATTAATCCTGATCTTATAGATACTGATTTCTTTTTGCTATTTTCAATTTAAAAGGATAGGGACGATATGACGTCTACAGTTTTCCTGTGAATTCTTGAGACAAAGATTGAAATTATGAATATTTGAAAAGATGAAGAGGGAAATAATTTTGAAACATAATGTTGAACAATTTGATGCATCGGAAGTAATATTTATGGTTGCAAGTGAAGTATACTTTATTTGCCATTATATCTCTATAATTAAATCAAAACAATTGATTTGAGGCATTTCACCAGAAAAGAAAGCAAGAATATTTGTTCAGATCTTTTAAGTCTTTAGTTCAGTTCTTAATAACCTGTAGTTGGTTAAGGTTTTCTGACCCATATAATGAATGGATCTATTTATGCGTTTTGAAAATTCATTAAAATTTCAAAGTAAAAGCGCAGTATCGCCACCACCAAATTAGTTTCCATGTAATTTTGACCAAACACGCCACATATATTAGGGCTGCCATACAGCTTTAGATTGTCGCTAACTAGGAAATCCTTAGTTTCCAATAACAATAAAGCCATTGTACAGCAACGTACGATTAGAAGATTGTAGAATAAGGATACGTTGTAACACCGACGAACCATCATAGCCTTAATAGTTGTACAGGCGATATCTATTATTATCATTGTAATTCACCCAAAAATGGCTGGGGAACAGCGCAGCGGGGGTCCCCGCTTTCATTCCACACAATTTCTATTTCATGGATCTGCACATGTTGAGACGAAAAAGTTTTAAAAATTGGCTTCCAGGATTCGATTTTGAACCAATTTTATCTTTGTTTCAAGCTTTTGCATGTTTGGTTAATTAGTAACCTGTTATTTAAATCATATGTTTGATATTTTGAGATCTGCCTCTGTGGCTTTAGGTTACTGACCAAACTTTCTAGAAGGTACCATAGAAAGTACGAGTATAGAATAAAGGGCTCGGGGAAGAATGTGATATGCCACACGATGTGAACTTTCAGTAGGCCAATTTCGAACTTATAAGAAATATATTGTGGACTTTTTCAAAGGTATTATACATTCTATATTCTACAATTCTAAAATCAGATATGTTTTTTCCCAAATGACATAATGCATTGTCACGTTTATTTAAATTTTAGATATGAGAAACAACATTTTGAACGAAAAGTCATTGCTTGGAGCTTGTCACATTTCTTCCCCGAGCCCTTCAATTTATAAATGCTTATAAGTGTCTGTAATTGAATTAATGCTGCTTTATGAAACACATATTTGAATGAAAACTGTAAGTCTATATCGTTGAATTTGTTCATATATTCCACTGAAAGATCATCATTTATAGTCTACGTTTTGTACCTTAATTTGTATCATCGGCGTTTATTATTGACATCAAGCATTACCTTTCATCATTACATTTAATAGATCAATAGTAGCTTAATGTACATGAATAATATCGCAACTAATTACTGAATTACAAATCGAGCGAAGATGCCGCTGAGTCATTTCGGGGTGAATGTAGTATTAATAATGATTCTGAAACCTTTTATTATTCTCAATGCTTCTGATTCATCGAAGTGTATTCGCTGATAATTGACACTAAATATTTATCGCAAACTCGCAGATCATAAATTTTAACTGAAATTGCACTCTTTTGATGGAAGCATTACTATTTCTAAATAACAATCCTTTAAACTGATTTCTGATTATAACTATTAGCAGAATCGGCTGTGACCCAATCGCATTCTTACGTAGAACTTCAACGAGGATGATAATTGATTAAAAGTCAGTTTAGACTGATTGCTGCATGTCATTAGCTTAGCCAAAATTTGCGCTGGGATTTTTTTTGGTAGAACAATCCTTTACATGAACTATTATATTAGGATCGGCAATATTTAAAAACCAAGTGCACTGGAGATGACCCCCCCCCCTGCTGAGTTCAAGCTGCAAGTCAGTATCTAGGTGTGCCAACTGATACTGACCAAGAACTAAAAAAAGTGATGTCGTGATTTAGTTCGAATTAAAAATAGTAATATTAAACTTATGATGACGCATTGATGTCGATTGAAATAGCATGATATGTTTAGTTGGTGATAGGTTACCGTAATGGCACCAAGTGAACATTATGTACGGATACCAGAAAGTAACACTTGCGCATATCTCCCGCGCAAGTGACAACGTGAATTTCTCGCATACATAGTTGCATTTTTCAACCTCAGAACATTTGTTTATTTATTTATTTAAACCCCACCAACCACCTCCGTACCAACCCTAACCTCAGAACATAGACTATCCATCTTATTTAATAGTGTTATCATTTGAAGTTATTGATTGCTAGTAATCATGTTGAAACTAATCGATCGGCCCGCCAGCTGTGAAATACGTTAGGAGCTGTTACTTAGTTTTTGGATACGAGAAGTGTTCGACCTAGTCAAAGTCATTGTCAGATAAGTGAAACTTTCATAGAACGCGATGAGTGGAGGTTATGGTTGCAACCTGTATCTCTGATTCTTAACGAAGGAAGGGAACATGTCCAAGATCCACGATGTTGATCATTGAAGAATTTGTTAGCCAAACTGACAATCGACAAAGAAGTTCATTTTGAAAAGGCGATTTGCTATTTCTACCAACAAAAATTTGCAAGTAATGATAAGATCAAAATAAACGTAAAGGACTGATGCAGGTAACAGAAAACCGAACCTGTTGAAGAAGGAAGTTACAATTACAATGCCAAGATTTGGCACAGGCCTTATATTTTCATTGTGAATGAATATAGATAAGATATTTTTGGAATGTGTGCGTTTTTCAGTAATAAAATAAAAAGAAATCAATCTGATAATCTTCCTTAATGCCAAAATAGTAATTAATTTGTGGGAGGGCTGTTTATTAAGACTACATTTCAGACAATTGCATTTCAAACAAAATGCAATCTCGTTTCAGGTACGTTCTTTTTTTTTTTTTTTAATATTAGTCATTTGATATGTGGTATGAAGCATTTGTTAAAAAACAAGTCGAATTTAACCTTTGGAGGAAACTTGAAACTTAACGAGAATATTAGTCCCACAGACAGGATAAAACTATTTTTCGTTATTCTGTTGAAACTAGTTGAGTTTTGTAGTTACTATAATATTTATGGCCTATTTTTAATCAGTAGTAATTATTCTTAACCACTTTCAGTTTCATAATATTCATTGTAACATCATCAAAATCCATTTATATAAATTTGAGACACAATACAACAACATGCCGAAAAATGTCTGAATAGACATGATCTATACCGAGACGATGAAAATAAGATGTAATAAATATGATACCTTTACAGTAGCGAATTATGTTCTGTTGAAAATTTCAATGCATAGTCACGCTGTTGGCATAAAATGGTAACTTGAATAAACAAAGTAAGACTGCATTTCCATCACAAATGATCACGTTAAAAGGACAATATATATATATATATATATATATATTTTTTTTTTTTTGAGACTTCTAAATTTAAAATTAGTACTTGTTTTTAAATACACCACTTCAAAAATCCAGAACCAGATATGTTTTCAAATCTTTAACAAGCGCCAAGGAATGTCAAATTTCACTAACTCGCTCACGGCTGATAGATCGATCGCCAATCATCTGCTAAATTCAGAGGGAATTCATTCATCAGCATTATATTTGCTTTTCGCCTTCCTCAAATCACTGAGTAATAAATTCACCAAAAAATTGCCTCCTCCTTTTATTGCCATGAATCACAATTCCGATCGCTCCCCTCCCCCTTCTTCTGTAATTCTGAGCTATAAACTTGGTGCCGAAATTAATGGTTTCATTGTTCTGGCATTGCGACTTCAGGACATATTATTGTAACCCCTTTTTTTTACCGGGCATGCGATTGTAAAATATGGGTTTCCAATAACTGGAAGAAATGTAACTGATGATATTGTCGTGAACTAAGAACACGGCAAAAACATTCCGTTCGGGCTGTTGTTTCTTTCCCGCTTTCACTCGCTTCTGAAAGAAGTTTCGGTTGTTGGGTTTGTTTATTATTATCTAATTTGCCGCTAGTCTTCGTCTTGGATTTTTGTTCCGCCATTATAAATCATGACTTGGTTTCGGGAAAATAAAATTGTAGGTGCTCCTTTATCCGAGAAACAATCGATCATAATATTTATTTATCATTTAGTAATTGGACGGTCGCTCCTTCTCGGATATCTGATTTACCTTTTCGTTTCATTTCGAAAATGTTTGTTTAATTTCCATTAAAAGCGGCATTGATATTTCAAAAGATCTCTGTGTTCATGGCTGTATAGAATCTAGACTTTGAAGAGAGCTTTTCCATTAAATGTTTATTAGAGATTTTAAAACATTTATCGGTGTTTGAGCTTTTTATTATTTGAATATGATTTTGAAATGCTGGGTTATGCCTGTTCGATAATTCTATTTCAGCTTTGCAATCGGGAACTAGCAATCTGTCTTGGTGGTTATTTCGAGAGGGGATAATTGTTCAAGTTCATTTAGTCATACTTTCCAGGCTAGTTCTCAAATTCATTAAACATTCTTGAGCTTGATGATTCTGTGAAGTGTTCATTGGCTTTTAAAACGTGGAGTGGACCAAAAGAGTTTTTGAAGTTATTCCTCAGAAAAATTAAAAAAGCATTATGCTTTATCGTACACATATGATGTACAAATACTACTTGTATAAATTCTCAAAGATTAAGTTATTTGTGGTTTAGCAGACAGTTTTGGTGAAACAGTGTGGCATCGTAAATATTTTATAATACTGTAAAATCATTACAAAAAGTAAAGTATGTAGATCCGTACATTATATCTACATCTCTCTTCTAAAGAAAAACAGGGAGGGGGAATTTTTATTATTCTCTTAAGAATTTCGTTTAGACAACACACAAAAAAAAAAAAAATAAATAAATAAATAAAAATAAATGAATAAGTTACAGATAACTCTGGAATTCTGTGTTCCTAGAATTAGTCGTTATATTCAAATAAGAATTACTTCTTTTATATTTAAAATAGGTGATTGAACGCTAAACTATGAAATTACAACAGAAAAAAAATTCAAAATAACACTTCAAAAAAATGTGCCTCAATTAAATGCATCTACATTCAAGAAGTTACCGCCCTATAGCCACGGCTAAGGCTAAGACAGAAATACATCGCCAGCTCAGTCAATTCCAGCCGAAGACTGCAGTTTCGTGCTTATTAGCACTCATCAGCCCGGCATAGGAGTGACTGAGCTGGAGGTGGAAAACCTCTTAAGGAAGCCTAGAGAGCCAAACAAGCTGGCAGCTAATACAGAATTCGCATTGACCAGACGAGTGACCAGAAACTATGGTTCGGTTCAACTCGAATACTGAAGGCAAGGCGAGTATATTCAAGAAGTTACCGCCCTATAGCCAGGGCTAAGGCTAAGGCAGAAATACATCGCCAGCTCAGTCAATTCCAGCCGAAGACTGCAGTTTCGTGCTTATTAGCACTCATCAGCCAGGCATAGGAGTGACTGAGCTGGAGGTGGAAAACCTCTTAAGGAAGCCTAGAGAGCCAAACAAGCTGGCAGCTAATACAGAATTAGCACTGACCAGACGAGTGACCACTCGTTGCGTTTGGATTCAATAACAGTAGGGAAATGTTGGAATTAGTCTTTTTTTCGCCCTTTCCGTTTTTAACTGGAAGCAAGCTAATGCAATATATAGTTGACAAAAAAAAAAAAAAAAAAAGGAAGAAAGAAAGAAAAATGTAAAATTTGCAGTTACTGCCTTTTACCTGCCATGATACTATACTGCTTTGTTTTTTTTTTTTTTTTTACAATTTTGTTGCATAAATTGTGCGTGTAAACAGATTTCGGTCTTAATTGTTTTTCCTCATTACATGATTCTTCCCTAGAGCAGAAAAGTTGTCCTTTCTTTCGTATTTCAGAGTTTCGTAATTTGTAAAATAGTTTTCCCTTTGAAATATTTGTCATACACCACGTGTGTTGCCATTTATTTGGAAGTCGCCAGAAGGAAACGTATTCCGGATCTAGTTTCGAGTTTAAACACAAGTATTTGAAGCTCCTTTGTTAAATTTTCTCTTGAGATCAAGTGTCGACTCTGCCATTCAGCAGGAAAATTTTTTTTAGTTCGATAATTTCAACACCACACATTCACAATCGATTTTGGCCTTCACCTATAGTTGGCTTAACTTGGGCGAAATTTCTGACATAGCTAAAAGCAACTCAATATACTCGTTCCGGCTTCCATCAATACCATCGAATCTTGCGTCTTAAATTAATTGATGGGGATCAATTTGCACTCCCTTCCAAAGAATCAATTAAATATGGATTAATCTGTAACTCGACAATAGATGCTGCCAAAATCAATCACGTCGTGTTATGAAAAATGAACCCTAATTGCCATACCAGATTGTTTGATACAAATAAATTAAGAATGTTTTGTTAGTTTGCTATACTTACGACAGCAGTATGTTATATGTGCGTTCATATTTTCACTGATCGTTTGAATACAGTGAATGTTTATTCTTTTCGGTAAACTGGCATTTGTGTTGTAAATTATTTTATTTGCTTTATATGGTAATGAACGGGAAAAGAACGTTTATTCTATAAGACAGGTTGCATCAAAGAAATGTCCTAAATGTTTGTCAGTTTAATAAGAACTAGCGGTACCAGTACGGATTTTCCCGTAGTAGAAAATTAAAAGGTCATTTGGTTCGCCTGTATATTTACGAATTTGCTCGTTCATGTTATGGTAATTTACTCGTCCATTGAATGATAATTTGCTTGGTAAAATGGGCTTAAAATTGGAATAGAAAAAGAACAAAATTGGAATTTTCGAAAAATTGTTTCGAGGTGCTCACCCCATGCTAAGAACTAATTTTGTGCCAAATTTCATGAAAATCGGTCGGATAGTTTAGGCGCTATGCGCGTAACAGACATACAGACATACAGACTTTCTCAGTCAAGATAAAGATTAAATAATCGCATATGATGGCAAAGTAGTTGAGGTAAAAATGGGTCAAAATTTATTACTGATATTTAATTCATAACACCATAGTCAGAACTGAATATTTGATCTAAAGAAAGTACAGGAGCCCAGAATTCTTCAGGAATGATCAGCCTTAAGTATTCTAAAATTAGCCTGAATTACTTCTGTTAGCTGAAAATTTACTGGAAATACAGTACTCAGGAGCCCAACTTTCGTGAACATCCATGTCAAATAGTAACTTCTATAACTTACTGAATTGGTTTCTATTCATTTATTTTACTCCAGACTCATGTTTATGGAGTAGCATCATTCTTAGAAATGAGTAAGAAAATAAAAATTTAAATGGCGCAGTCAGTGAGTCAGTGCTGTGAACCCCCCCCCCCCCTCCTAGGTGGTCACCCCTGCTGCATGTTTTGCTCAATTAACTGCTTTTGTTTGACAATCTGAGTCTTAATGTAAATAAAAGAAATTCGGTATGCAATTGTGAATGGGAAATTTATGCAATGCCACATTCATTTCGTCGAATTCTCACATATTTATTTCTAGTGCTAGGTTCCCCCAGTAATTAATCACAAGCTTTCACAGAAGAAAGGAAGTTATGGCGTGCGTAAACTTCTTTCAATACGCAGATACATATAAAACTTTTACTGTCTGAATAAGGGCAAAAACGTCCTCTGGACTTCTCCAAGTGAAAAGTTTTGGCCATCCAGACTGCCACAGTGAAGGTAACAGATGTTCCTTCGAACTACGACACTTAGCTCCCACCCCCCTCCCCGTCCAGTTCTACTTTTCTGAATGAAAACTTCATAAGCACCTTTCCTTAAGAAATGCCGCCGAGGGAAAGGGGGGAAGAAAAAAATATATCTGGCACTATATTATTGCGCCTTTTGTCGCGGCTGCTAAAGGCGAACGAGGCGGAAGGCCCGTCGAAGCGTTAGTTGGTAAACAGCTTAATCTGAGGGTTATTGTGAAAACTTTTCTTCTTTTGTAATTTGGGAAGTGCAGCAGAAGTGTTCTATTTGCGAAGAGTTTCCAAAGAATGCGTCTGGAGGATATTTCGTCGCCATTCAATTATTCATATCTTACCCTAAATCTTAATACGTTGATACATTTTGTCGAATATTCGACACTCGCTCGAATCAGCAGCGAAGAGCAGGATTTAATCTGGTCATGCTTAAATGTGTTCGAAAAGGTTTCTGTTCTTTCGAATCCTTTATTGTTGTCGGGGGTTATTAAAGTAGCAGAAGAGGCAGGAATCGAATTCATAATCTATCCATAAAGCAGAAATATGATAACCTTATTTCAACAATATTTGAGTTCTCTTGCTCCCTTCACTTTTAATTTCAATAATGGTACCTATGTAGGAGAAATACGAGAAGGTAAGAACCGAGCACTATTTCGGTTTGAAATGCTTTGAGAAATGTCAAGTCATTTACTTTTGTCCTAGCATTATTTCGCAGCTAAACTGAAAAATGAAAGATGCACCATGAACTTGACATTCAACTATACGAAAAAATAATCGGCTGAGAAAATATGTTTTAGTTTTGAAGATAGACTTTTTGTCGCAAGATGAGAATTAATTTCTGAAAATATTTTTTTGGGAAATGTAAATAGCAAAAAATCAGGGAACTGTCACGTGATCAAAAAGGCAATGAAAAAAGGAATGGAAAAAAAGTTGATTAATAAATTCTTTATGAGATGCGAATTTTAGAATAATTTATAGCGTATAAGAGCGGCAGAACTCGTTTGAAAAATGCTTCAAAAACCACAAAAAGTTTCTATAAACTCAGAAGCAAATTAACTGTAAATCAAAAGCAGCATAGCTTACTTTTGGTAAAAATCTATAGTGGGGGGTGGGGGGGAACCTTAAAACTTTTATTCAGCAGTGTATTAATAACAACCAAAAATAATAACATTTCTATCTGACATGATTTTCCCGCTACTAAAGCTACCATCTGATTAGTACAGTCCTGATAAAATATTGGTAATATGATGTAGTTTTTGTCGCTGCATTGTTTTAATTTAAATCATTTGAATGTATAACTTACATGCATGAAGATGAGGTGTAAATAATCAAAATTCCATACAAAAAAATAGATTCTGCATGGAATTTTACTTATTTATTTACTACTGTCTATCTCAATCAGTCTTCCATACTAACTCTTTTTTTTTTCGTAAAGACATGGTACAATCCAAAAGTAATGAGCCTCACGTTATGCTGACGCATGCACACGCTGCAGCTCGCTCCATTTAACAGCGATGCTGGTGAGGGTTGTTGGCTTGTTACAGCGCAACTCACGTCAGTTGCCTCCCAGCTTTCAGAGCGGTACCATCAGCTTTAACAATAACCTCTATACGGTGGTGCATAACACGGCGATAAAGTTCGCAGAGCAACGCAAAGAAACCTAATTTTGCTTCCAGTTTGTATCCAAAACGTTCGCGATGCTTCAACAGGCGTTTGGGACTGAGTGTATGTCCTATTCGCAAGTAAAAAATTCACACGTGGCCTTTCGTAAGGCCGGGAAATGGTGGCTGACGAACCCCAGTCTGGACGCCCGTCCTCGGCCCGTACTGACGTAAGTGTGCAACGAGTGTGGGAATTTTTGAACACGGACTGGTGTTTGAGTCTCTACCAAGTAGCAAGCGGAAAGTCTGCGGGAAACTTGTGCCGAGATTTCTGACTGAAGAAGGTCCGAATCAACGCTCCCGTGAGACCCTAGCCATCCTACTGTCCGGTCTTATGGCTCCCTGACTTCTTCTTATTTCCATTATTAAAATCAGCACTGAAAAGGAAACATTTCGACTCCATCGAGGACATCCAAGCACATGTCAAGGCATCTCTTGCAGATATCTCTAAACAGGATTTCGGGGATGCCTTTGAGTCATGGAAAAGTCGCCTACGGAAGTACATTGTTGTAGGAGGTGCATATTTTTAAGACTATTAGGCAGTTGTACCGATCAGCTCAAGAAATATGTCTTTTTAAACGAAGGCTCATTACTTTTGAACCGCACCATGTAGAAAATAAGATAGAACATTAGATTAAAAAAAATACAAATTTGAATATGAGGCAGTGAGAAACAAAGGAATTAAATGAGAAAATTGAAAATTTGGGGACAATCAGTTCAACTGGCAAGAGAACCTCTTCTCTGTTTTGAGGTAGGTGCTGCTTTACAGCAAGAGTTAGGAGGAGTTTTCAATGAACGCCTATCTGGGATTTGAACTTTAAACGCATCCACTCAAAACTTTAAAACGCGTTTTACTCAAAACTATGAACTGTCTACTTTCATTCCTCTGCTTCTCGTTCCTTCATATGAGACAGTGGGGGGGGGGGGGAGCCTACCTAGGACGTTATTTTTGAAGTTGTTACTCTTAAAACTTGAAAGTGCCCACTTACATCCCTTTGCTTCTCACTGTCTCATATGTTGTTGAGTAGAAAAAACTTACTCTAAAAACTTGAAAGTGCCCACTTACATCCCAGTAACAGACGGTTTATTTACTCATCTAAGTACCAAATATATATTACACTTTTTTTCTCTTAAAAACCTAGTTAAAGAAAACTAAAACATTTTTAAAAAGCACAATATATTCTTAGCTATTTGTTTTTATATAAGGAAAATATCGAAGGTGAAAACGGTGTATTTGTTTACATTTAAAAAAAATAACTCAATATTTGATATTTTATTCTGAAATAGCAGCAGTGGAATCAAAAAAAAATATTTTGTAAAGCACTGGATTTATCTATCCGTTTTAATAAAGCAACTACGGACGATTTTTGTGACATCCCAGAAACGAACTACTTCGAGAAATGTCAGGATTCACTAGGATTAACCACCCTTGAATACACGCAAATCTGACTTGAATGCACCCAAGTCGCACCTGTTACAAAAGCTAACAAACAGCGTTTTCTTCATTTCTAGTGATTCGTATGGTTTCCGCTAGAGCACACAGCCTGATCAAACATTTTTTGCATCAAAACGTAGTACAAAAGCCTATCCGATAACTGGCTTTCACGTTTGCTTAGTAAATTGGAAACCGGTAAAAATAGATGAAACTCGTCTGCGATATTTGAATAGATTAGCAATTCGAGAAAGGCTGTGATTTAATGTTAGCTGGGAGCTTCTCCCAAGACAATCGCCTTCGATCGAACAATGAGACTGTTTCGCAAACAGGTTTTCATTTACTTTTGAGTGAAGAAGGGAGAAGCTTAATTTAAATTACAGTAGCATCCATGCCATACCAACGCGTTATTAACGCAGTCGGAGTTTCGAGCCGTCTAAAGTAAAATATTTATCAGAAAATAGCTTTTATGCTTGAAAGATTGTATTGGTTCCCACGGGTTTTGCAAGAATCGCCGATTCTTGCTAGCTGTCTGCTCGGGAAATGAAGTATTTTTGTTCACAGATCGGTAAAATTTGCAATGAAAATGAAGGGATATTTGAATGTAATGGGGGAGAGATACGCCGTTTTCGAAGAAAGTTATATGGGGGTAAACAATGGCTTAAAATCATGAATCCCATAACGAAATTTTCTTAAACCTTCTTTAATTTCACTTCAACCTATTTCGTATTGCTAGGACGCAAGAGAAAAGAAAAATAATAATTATTATTTTTTTATTTTCTTCCAGATCATGTTTTTTTTAAATAAATTAATTTAGTTATTCCGCCCCCCTCTTCTTTTTTTCCCTTCTTTTTCGCAATGTTCAAAATTTTTGCTTTGTTGGAATAGTGTGAAAGGCGCTTTTTTTATTTTATTAGAAACGCAACAGAAAAATCTTGATAAGGGGAAAATAAATAGATCATTAAATATAACGGATATAGGAAGTCTCCATAAATATAGGAAGAAAGATTTTCTGAAATGATAGATACTACACAAAGTTTATTTTTATTTTGGATTTCCCTTTTTTTTTGGTTTATTTTTAAAAGATATTTTTCAAACAAATTTGGGCATTGAAGATTTATCTTCTCGCAAATGCGAGAGACCCTCACAATGTAAGGACCCCGAAGAGAATCCAAAAATGCATATGAAAATGTTTACGTAGTTTTGTAAGTATTATTGTGTGTACTTGTAATGGAGTATCGAATCTTCAACTTTTCTAAGTCGGGCCAAATCTTAAAACTGCCGTCCTTTCCCATTATTGGGGAAAAAAAAGAAAATACACCGTGTTTCAACGCAAAAAACAAACAAACCTACAAAAAAGGGGGGTGAAATTGCCCCCCCCCCGAAAGTGCCGCTTAAGTCAAGGACCCAGGCCTTTTTTTTTTTTTTTGATCAGCACTGGCTGTGGTCTAGCAATGAGGAAACTTTAGGCACCCTATGATGAATATTTTGTTTATAATATTGTAAAGTGACTTTTAGCAGTCAATACGAAGGGAATTCATTAGGCTGTTTCCATGAGCACTTTCGACCCCGGAAAAAATCTGTTTTCACTGCATTCCGGTTATTTGCGGGGTATATGAGGAATATTTCTCCTCCTGCTTCCTTCTGTAGTGAAAGCGGAGTTTTTACCCAGAATGCATTACGCGAAACAAGTTCGTCTACTTGCTGGTTATAGCCGCTAAGGATGCTGGGTAAAAATCACTTTCTGTGGTATAATGGGAAATCTCTTTTTACATGGAAACGGGGAACATTTCAATCGGTTTTTTGCGGAGACAGAGCGGGGATTTACGGGATCGAAAAGTGTGTTGCGAACGCAGCTAATGATTAAATAAGTTACTACGCCATAGCTAAAACAGAGAGTGTTGTGACAACAATTACAATTAATCAATTCATGTGTTTTAAACACTCTTAGTTCAGTAGGGGGAGAACCATTAAGGGACCCCCAAATCTGTAAATCCACCTCTAATTCTGACATAATTTCTTTCTTCTAACCAATCAGACTTTTAAAACAATACTACCATTTCAAAGGTTCTGTGATGAGTCAGTGTTCTTATCAGTTCGTTTCTCAGTACCTTCAGTTTTTAACTATGATAAGCAAATCAGCGAACTCCGTTTGTTTGTCACGCGAAGTCAATCCCCCACCTGTCGTGGACTAGACATGGGTGACACACCTGCGGTCACGCCTACTGTTGTATGGATTTCGAAGAACTGCCCTGGGCACTTGCGTAAAGTATTATTCACAGGTAGCTGTTTTGTGATGCGTTTTATTTTTGGTTACAAACCTAACATCAGGTTACTTTGTTCTTTCCTCATCTGTATGTGATTAATTGATAGTTCTGTTCTAAACGACATTCTTTCCTTGTCCATTACAATGGTGGTCCGGAAGAAAAGGGATTGGTTCCTGCCATTGGAAGACTTATGTTACATAAAAAGAACGGACATTAGGCAAAGACCATTTTGAAATGGATTTTTATAAATGGATGTTTTTTCGTGAACTCGAGGTTTAATCACTCGTCTGTCAAACGAATACAATTGTTGGTTGAACCGAAACTACTGTTGAATGCTGATTGTCGAACGTCGATGGAGTGAAATTGTTCACCTACATTTTACATGTGTAGATTTGTTGATCATAGGCTTGCTAAGAAAGGTTCCCGAAAACAAAAATCCTTAATTTTTAAATTAATTTTTTAAAAATGCATGTAAAAAGATGTAGTGGTCCAGTCGAGCGGAGACGTAGGGGGATTACGACCTCTCCTTTTTATTTTAATGCAAGTGGCCTCCTATATATATATATATATATATATATATATATATATATATATATATATATATATATATATATATATATTCAATCTCATTAAATCTTAGTTCAGCCTATTCAAATTTCCTTCGTCCTTTGAGACCACCCACGACTAAACTACAAGACATTGTTCTTTAAAAAAAATTAAATTGGTACTGCATTTAGGTAGCGAAACAAAGGAAGCGCAGTCGAGAACTGAGTACGAAATGATTTAGTCCAACAGTAAAGATAAAAACGAAATTAATTGCATTCTTTTCGTGGAAAAGTTTACTGTCCGATTTCAAATTACACTATACACAACTAACTTTTTCAACCGCGCACGGAGAAGTCAACTCAGAGCTTTCGGAATAAACAACCTGGCATGCAAATGTACCACGAGAAAATGACCATTCCCAAAGTCCCGGACCATTACATTCCTCTTTCCCGGTATTCATACCTCCCACGCAGAATCTCATTCGAAAAGGCAAGGAGAGATGCTGTTCAATTAAAAATAAATTTCAAAGAACGAAAGGGATATTAGAATCAGCATAAAACATAAATTTGAAGATGTATTTTGCTTCAGTCAGTAATTTACTGTTGTTTCTCGGAGAAAGAAAATATTCATTATAAAAAAAAATTCTTATAGGTTTATCATTTTGTTAAACGAAAAAATCTATCATCAAGATTGGGGATCGATAGAAAGTTTTCATTGACTATTGTTTTTTAAATAATTTTTTTGGTCTATATTACATAGATATCTATGGCAAGAAAATAATCTTGGGAAAATGGGGTTAAAAATTTTTCAAGCATACGGTTTTCGTATTTTCCCAGTCTTCTTATTAACTTCTAAGCATTTAAACTTCTGCTTATCTGGTACTCGGCATCTTTTCAAAACGTTCTGTTTTGTAAATGTGAGCTCGGTGACTTTGTCGAAAGTCAAGCTTTGAGTCATAAAAAAGTGTTTATTTTATCGTAAACTTCTGTTACATATTTATAACTATTAATATTAACGTGTACAAATAAAAGTAGTAATAGTTTGTATTTCGTTCCTGGTTTTGAATTTCATAATGGTTGGATGCCATGAGCCGTAGCGTTTCGAACGTAAATGTTTTGTGTGGGCGGAAATTCTCAAATTGCCGAATGATAAAATAGGGGTATGCATATGCACACATAAGTACATCAAATTAAAAGGACCATTCGGGCATTTAAAAAAATTCCATATTTCAATTTTGTATGAAAATGTGCCGAACCGTCATGCAAAATTCGTAGAATAGGATATTTTTCGGTCACAGTGACTTCCCATCGGGGCGCCCTTGGTCGGAGCCTCGAGTACCCGATTAACTTGTGCCTTTCCTCATGATGTAGTTACCGCCTTGATATTCGCTGAGCTCGCTGATGTATATTTTCTCTAGACAAAGAATCGAACTGAAAAATTAAATGTCTCCGTTAAAAAATCAATCTAAAAGTTGTTTAGTTACGATAAGTTGAAGTATAACACAGAATCTTTGATGTTAATAGACATACATATCGTCTTTGTGAATGTAAATCTCTAACGCCGTAGACAGTTCTTTTGGTGTTAGACAGTTTCAATTCGTATTTAGTGCACAATAAGCATTTTCAAAGGAAAAATATCAGATTAAGTCGACTGTGCTGTGTTGCATTTTGATCTGTAATGAAATTATCCAGTACTTTTTAGTATAGCATGAGGAGTCTAAATATCAATTGAGATACAGCAATTAGAGATTTTGCATTGAATAAACTATCGAATATTCGCGAGCGTAACGAAGAAAGAGCAAAAAGAGGGGTGGGATTCGTCAGTCACCAGTGACCGGCAATACGAATTTCGTTACAGTCACTTATTTGAAATAGTGGCAACGTTTCTTTACTCAAACAGTAAAACTATATAATATTTTTAAAATTGCAATTTAAAATACAACATAAAGACTGCATCTTGGTTTTTGTGGAAAAGATTTAAGGCCATTAATTACTTTTTGAGGTGGTGATTGACGGCTTTTTTAATAGGCATTTTCTTTATTTTGTTGCACTGTCGCCAATAGTGTCCGCTGATTTTGTTCTTTATGATATTAAAATTTCAGTTTATAGTAAATTACTTCCATTTCGAATTGTACGTATCATTTTCGTGAGGTAGTTTATTCTGTTAGCTCTCCTGACAAAAAATGCCCCTAGTAGCAATTTTTTTGGTCTTATTTTTGATGAAGTGGCAATTTAAGTCTCTGAATACTAAAAACAACATGAGTTTCAATACAATGAATTCTACTTTTCAAAGTCAGTGCCACCAACAATTTATAGACCATTTGTATCTGTTTTTAAATCTGCGGTCAGGAATCCATCAAATTAAACGCGTCCAATGCCTCTCATTTAATCACCAAACTCGGACTAGCCGGCAAGAAGCATCAAATCCTCCTGAAGAGCCTTGTTGGCGTAAACGTCCCACGAGTGTCGTGAGGGGGGAAGGGAGAGAGAGGGGGCAGAATGGCGGGGGGGGGGGAACGCTCCACTTGCTCCTCCCCTCCCCAGCGGGTGGGGATGCAGCGATCACCTTCTGCATCTCCTCCGCCCGAATCTCTGCCGAAAAGCACTTCTCTCCCAACTTCTCATTCACCAGTGTGTTGCCAGACGAGGCAACAGTGCCGCTCGCCTCGCTCTGTAGTTGTGTTGGGTGTGTTTTAGTGCTTGGTGGTAGTGAACTGAAAGTGCGTGTTCTCGCGCGGTTTTTGCTGCACTCATCACTTGGTGTTGCATTCATGATATTGAATGAGTGTTTTGTTCTTCTTTTAGGATTATGGATACGTTGACGATACCTTTCATCAAGAAACACTGGGGTAAGTTCATTCATTATTTTGCCTCTTGTGTTGGAATTTCTTTCCCCCTTTTGGAGTACCATTCAGGGGTGCAAGGCGGCTTTCATTTAGAATATAAATAGTTTCGGATTTATCAATTCTTTCGTTCTTTCGCTTCTGAGGGTGTTATTAAAAAATATCATCTTCTCGGTGTCCACTGGAATAATAAGAAATAAATAAATACCATACAAGACTTAACGATCATAGTTTCATTAAAGAAAATTTTCAATGGAATCTTAAAACCTCTAGAACGATTTTTTGAGTTTGACAGAAACAATGCGAAGATACAATATATAACAAATAATTACACTGAAAATTAGATTTATACATAGCAATGCTACGAAAGATAAATAGACTAAATCTAAATTGCAATGTCGTGAAAAAAAAAAAAAACGATGATGATTTAAAAAAAAAAAAAAAAAAAAATCTTATTAAGGTGTTAAGTTAAGGAATTGCTACTTGATGTTTGGGAGTTTTCTGTTATGATGTAATTACAATAATTTTTTAATGTAAAAATAAGTAAGTGTCATTATTGCGCGCTACTACCTAAGAAAGCGTTTGAAGAAAATCGCGGAAAACCATTGAAAGTAAACAACAAAATTACGGTAAATAATGTTTCTGTAACCAATTAGTTTTTGAGCAGGGACTTTTTTCTTACTCGGACATATGAAACATCTCCGTAGACAGGTAAAACATTTTCGCGAAACGATGAGGGCACAACGTTTCCGTTCCTTTTCCGTTCGATAATTTCATGGTTTGTCATTGAAAAAGGATGATTACGTTTGTTGTCGCTTATATTACTAGTAGCATGAACCTCGTCATTATTTTCTTGATTTTTTCATTAATGTTTCGTGTTTCTGAAAGAGTACGCGTTTCTGGCGAGGGAAACCACGTATCTGACTGACAGTCTGTCGCACGGGTGCAGAATATGTCCAATCCGGCAATCTAGGATGGGAGAAATTTCAACCATCTGGGCCTATTTTGCAGATTCAATTTTTTCAAAAACATTTTTCGAACTTTTTGGCAGGCGTCTTTTGAATGCATTTCCTTTTTGCATCAACATTTTTTTCATTGACTATTTGTTGACAGTTAATTTACAGATTAATTTACAGTTAATAATAAATATTAGATATAAGACTTTAATTAAAACGTGCATGTATTTACTAAATTTACTTTTTAACTACCTAGCTCTACGATGTATGAATTCATTCTATACATTTTAGAGATGAAATTTTTTTTTTCAAAATTATTAATGCCTATAGTAATACAAATTAATTTTTATCTGAAACATATAACATATTGTAAATTTTGTGAAATTTTTCATATGAATTGGGGGAAACGTTGGCAGTAGAAGCATTTTCTGCACCTCTGAGTCTGTTGTTTCTACTGGATTAGTTTCGCTGTCTGCAATGGCTTATCTTGCAACTAAACGGCCGCCGTCTCGAGGTTTTCCGACCCTCGACCCTTTCCAGCGTTTTTAACTTTCGAAGTAATCCAAACGTAGATTACTTAATTACTACTCACGTTTTACCTGACAAAAATAAAATATTTTTCCACATAAAAGTATATTATATTGAGTGCTAAAAATACATTTTTTGCGTGAAAACAATCTTCCTGGCTTAGATTGAGAATAAAACATAATGGATAATCCTACATAAAATTTTGAGAATTACTACTGATATGTAATACATTCGATACCGCTTAATAGGGTAGCCATTTTGCCGCGAAAAAATATTCTAATAAGCGGAATATTTCATTAACCGGGATCAAAATAAAGTATTACATTGGTTTGGTACATTGAAAATGTGTTATATTAAGCGGAATATTCTTTTAACCGATATTCTTATAGGCATATAGTTTTTTTAATACTTTTTCAGAGCATAATTTTATATTTGCTCATACGTTTTTGCATCAGTTTCGGAGAGATAGCCTGAAAAGAAGAAAAAATGTTTCATTTTTCGAACCTAAAATTTTAATGACTTTTAAGTACGAAATAGTTTTTCCATTCTATGAGAAAAGCGATAATTTACCTTAATTATTTAAAATTTCTGTAACGAAAAATAAAAGAAAAATAAATAAATGGATGCACTAAAATGTCTCTCAAGTATAATTATCGGGATTAGAAAGAATTATAACCATGCTTCACAAAAAAAAAAAAAAAAAATCGATCGAACACAAGATCGAATGGATAAATTATTTTTCTCAAGGTGCACATGTTTTCATTTTGTACCGAAAGTGCTTACACTGCTGAAGCTGACAGCTTTCAGTTTATTGCTGAAAACATTTCATTTTCTCTTCAAAAAACTATTTAATTTTCTTTTCAAAAGTGAACAGGCAGTAAAGAAATTTAATACGATATACTTTCGTTTCATTGTTGCTTTCAATACATGCAAATGTGTGACTAATTATTTAGAAAAAGTTGGTTGTTCTCAATTATTGAATGGCGACTCTTTCTCACGTACGGTTATAACTACCTGAAGTTACACTTCAATTTTTTACCGACTTCAAAGAGGAGGCTTTTATGTACATGTATGTTTTTTTTTATATCGACTTTGATGAACTCGACAACATTTGCTTTTTGGTATTTAAATTAAATCCTTTTCTCTCTTTTTTTTTTCAATCAAAAGAGGGGGAAGAAAAGAATTTATTGCAGATTTACTAGAAAACATCGATTTTTATTGCATGATAAGAAATAAATTTCTTCTTCAAAATAGACATTGAGTGTACAGTCGAAAACGATTTATTTCATTATGCCCAATTTCCGCAGAATTATGATGCTTAGCTTCACATTTGGAAAAGCATTTTGAATGATTATTAGTGATCCCGTCTTTGATTTCATGAATTTAACCAGCACATACATGTTCGACACGAATTACGCTTTTTCTCTAAGCCAAGAAGAAGAATTAAAAAAGCGTTATCATTATCGAAAAAAAAAATATTACGGTGATGTTGAACCTTTGTATTCGAATAAATTTTAACTATAATTTTTAAAATGTAACATCACGTTTAAAAGTTAACTTGTTCGCATTTAACAAGTGTAAAAAGCTTGTTTTAAAAAGTTGTATTTACTTTTCAACGTTTATGGAAACAGTTTTTGAAGCGTGACATCATTTTACATATCATTACATTGTTGATAGTTTCCAGCGAGTAATTAGTGGACACTTGAAAATAATCGAAACTTGGAAAGAAAATATATGCTTGAACTTTGAGACGTATTTAAATAACATGAGTTTTTCATATTTTGAAGAAAATTGTCGATTCATTTTTTTCTTATGTACAGTGCACACTTCTCTCATATGGATGTCTCGCCAAATCGATTAACTCCATAAAACAATAAGTCGAGAATAGTTATAAAGAAGATAGTGTTATCCGTAGGAGTGAATAGGCCCTCTTGTTACATTTTCTGCCATCACATGGTCAGAAATGTACTGAATTAAAACTTTAATATAAATTCACATGCTAAGCATTGATAAAGCACTAAAAAAGCAGAAATGAGGATTTTTTTTTGAAAAAGTGGAGTTAATCGATTTGGCAATAGGCATCCCTATAACTTGTTCCGTTTTGAATATTTTTTTTAATGAAATTAAAACTTATGTTAACGTATAAAGGGGAAAAATGTCAACGACGCATTTTAGTCGATCATTTTAAAAATACCAAAAACGTATTAGAAAAAGTTATCCACTCCACTATCTTAAAATAATGTAAATAATTTCTTTGTTTTCCGCCTTTTTTTTTTAAGTTTTCCTTTTTTTTTTGGGAGATATTTTGCAATAGGAAACAATGACATTGCTTTTACGGTTAATCGGACTAAAAAAAGCAATAGTTATAGAAAGGGAAACAATTGAAAAATTGTAGAGGTTAAAAAGCTGCTCGTTGGTTCGTTTCGTCCATTTTTGCAGCTAAATATCCAGTTCGGCTATTAGGTAATTATTTGTTTCTCAGGTTCTTCAAAAATGTAGCTGTTGTGATGAGAAAAATGAAGCGAGTAGGGAAATTACTTCTTTTCTTTTATTTTAACTATATTACAAACACGAGTAAATTTTTCTCCATTGTTCTTTAAGTTGTTTAATTGTACTGTTTTTGCAACAGGTTCGTACTTACCGATTAATCCGTACAAACTTGATCGAAATCTTATTGTTGGCAATCGGAAGTCAAATATAACTTCATTATATATGACGTGCTAGTTTTATACACATTACATTTTTAATATTAATATTTTTATGATATTGATGACAAAACTAAGTGTTTCTGTAAAAGTTGTTATTTAATCAATGTCACGAAATCGAAAAGCAATCGGAACTCGAAATGTAAATTGTTCATAGCTGCTGTTATGATTTTTGTGATGTCTGCAAGTGATGTCTTTATTGCAAAATACTACAATTGGATGCGAAATGCATTCATATATTTTCGCGAATCGTATTCTAATAGTTTTTCAGTTCTGATTTTGAAGGCCAAGGCTTTTTCCTTGCCTAGGAACTTCATTTCTAACAGCGCGTATTTTGCGCTAGTACGTCCAGAATAATAATTATTCTTTTAAGTTTTTAGTAAGTCTTTGCTGAATTACTGTTTGCAAACATTCGAAGAAATGGTCTTCTTTAATTACTTGAAAGCAAAATGCGTAATGTAAATGTTAATTTAATTCTGAAAAAGAGGCTTCAGTTCATAAGAAATTATTAGCAAGAAAAAAAAATATCCTCGAAAAAAAGAAAGAAAAAATTGTCGATTCTTCTACTTTTTATCAATGGTTGAATGCTTAACAAAGAATGTATCTGCATTTTAAACCTAGCTTGGGTATAATAATACATTAATTACATGTAATCAATTAAATAAAACCGAATAATAGTTTTAAGATTACATGTTCACAGCGGAGATACATCGTGCACATTTTGCAGCAATGTGACTTTCTTTTTTAATTTCGTGAACTTTTTAAAAATCAACAGTAGGGTATACAATTAAATCCATTGAATTATAACTCTTGAATTAAACGAAAATTACGCAATTGTTGCGGGTTAACAAACATCTCCAAATAATAAAAAAATAATAAATAAATGAGTGGGGATTTCTTTTTATTCTGTATCTTGTGCCGAAGTAAAGCGTTTTCCTTGTGGAATTTTATAAAACTGCAATGATTAGTAGCACAAAGATTACATCCATTACGAGTTGTTACAATAAAGATATAGTAATGTTGACATTAACATCGGAACGAAACGGAATAAACTTGACAAAAAAATCCGCCGTGAGTTTCGCTTTATCAAAAATTAAAGGAATTACTATTTACAATAATGAGGCTGGGTTTTGACCAACGAAAGCAGCAATTTTAATCAAAAGCAAAACATTCTGATTGAATTCAGCTCAGTTAGCAAAAGTATTAATTGTAAAAGAGCGTTAATTTTTGAAGATGACATGCCATTTTTTTTCTCTAACACATCACAAAATAGTATAATTTCGATTTGGCGATACCCGATTTAACGATTTCTTCAATTTAATGATATATTTCACTGGTCCGGATTTGGCTGCATTGAATGTCTGTGTTCCTCAATTTAACGAAATCCTTGATTTAAAGATAACTTTTTGACTGTACTTGATTTAAAGATTTCCTCAATTTAATGATATATCTCACTGGTCCGGATTTGGCTGCATTGAATGTCTGTGTTCCTCAATTTAACGAAATCCTTGATTTAAAGATAACTTTTTGACTATACCCGATTTAACGATTTCCTCAATTTAATGATACATTTCACTGGTCCGGATTTGGCTGCATTAAATGTCTGTGTTCCTCGATTTAACGATATCCTTGATTTAAAGATAACTTTCTGACTATAAACGATTTAACGATTTACTCAATTTATTGATATATTTCACTTATTCGGATTTGACTGCATTAAATGTCTGTGTTCCTCGATTTAACGATATCCTTGATTTAAAAAAAACCTTTTTCAGTTCCTTGACAATCGTTAAATCGGGGTTGTACCTTTTATTATTGATTTTTAATTGAAAATGGAACTTCATCACATTTCCTTATTTTTTTAAAAGATATTATATAGAAGTGTTCCTTAAATTGTAAAGCTCAAAATAAAAAATAAAAATAAAAATCGATAAACTCAGTTATAGAATGTAAGCTTTACCATTTAGTAAAAGCAAACATGCACAAATGTGCAAAATTTAACTCTCGGTCAGTTATAAAGACTAGGTTTTCTTACCTTTTTTTAAACTATTGAAGAGTTGTTGATTTGAATTTAGAAATAAGTGATATTATAACTCATGTTTGTATAAACAAATAAATGTGTATCTATTATGTATGCTTTATTCAGATAAATTGACTAAGTTATTACTTAATTTAGCAGTTTTAAAAACACTATCTCAGCAAAATGACGCTGTTTAGCTTGCGAATGTAAAAATTGGATATTTTCCTGAATCAGATTAATAAAATAAAAACAGAAGAGCTTGTTTTGTTGACATAAAGTTTCTAATTTTATAAAAATCAATAAACATACTGAAAATGTTAATATTGCATTTTTATTTATTCCTTGGAAAAAAAAACTGCAATTTTTGCACACAATTTGTAAAAACATAAAAATAGACTAGTAAAAGAAATGTTTAAACGAATTTTCTCTTACGAAACACTCTTTTTTTTTCCCAATATGAAGTACCGGAATTTCGTTCTTTTCTTCGTCAGAGGATCTCTAAACATAAAAAGAATAGTTAAAGGAGTATTTTTTTTTCTTTAATTATACTCAGCAAGTTTATATCTTTAAAAAAAAACACGTCATGCATAATGCAAAGACGAAATTTTGATTACACATAGAAAAGATATGCTTTCTTTTTCTTCAAGATTTTTTTTGCTCCAAAAGCTCTGCATTTTCCAGATTTATTTTGTCGGCAGAAAAATTTTCATTCCAATTTCGGTTCATTTCAAGTTAGAATTTCAAAAAAAGCGATACTCTGTATATATTCTGTTTTGTTTTCCCGTCTATTTGCGTACAGAATTTTTCTGGAAATAGATTCGGCATTTTCAGAGAGAAGAAATTGATTTTCCATCCATTCCGGCTGAAAACATTGGATTGCCCTTCGCTGATCCGAAGTAGTTTGATAATTTGCTTTAAAATAAACTGAGTTTATTTTGATGTTTCGTAAAAATTTCATTCATAAATAGGTTTGTTCTCATGAGAATGCTACATCGTATATATCGGTTAAAGTATCTGCATGAGTCACGAAATAGGGTTTTTTTCCGTGTGTGTGTGTGTGTGCAATCAAAATTGCTTATAGTTTTTACTTGACCACAGAATGTTCCTTCAGAGCCGTAACCAGAAAATAATTTCGGGGAGGGTTTAAAAACTTTCATGCGGAGCTTAGCGCTATTTGTGGTAATGTGCAAGTCGTCGGGTTATCTATTATGAAAGCGTTTTATACAATTAATATACATATGAAAGACATTTCAGTTTTGGAACAATATTTTTTGGAAAATTTTAAACATAAACGAACATTTCAATGTAAAACCGAATTTTTCGGGAGGGGAGAGGTTGAACCCTAAGCCCCCCCCCTTGTATACGGCTCTGTGTTCCTTTGATTTCATTTTTCTGTGCTTATAATGCAAACTCCTATGGTATGTGGATCTCCGTGAGCATGTCTCTCAGCCTGGATGGTGGTGTCCATGTCCCCCGAGATCGACTTTATTTATACGGTACTTTATACGATCCTCTTTATACAAAAAAAAAATAAATAAATAAATAAATAAATAAATAATAATAATTTAGCCATTGATTTATTATTTTGATGTTTTTAATTTTAATTATATTTTTCACGATTATGATTGCGAACTACAACAGGCACCAAGAAAACGCCGCCTCCTTAACCCCGCACATGGAGCTCATTGATTGGAATGTAATAATTTTAAAAGGCAATACATTTTTTTTTTGCTTAAGAAATCACACGATCGTTTGCGATTTAACCAGCAACAAAATTTTGTTCATTATCCTTTCTCTTTTTTTCTTTACATAAATAAAATTTATGAACTGTCACGTGCAAGACAAAATATCCATTTTTCCGTGGATTCCATTAGGGATTGCTGCTGTAGAGTACTCCAGTACGTACAAATTTCAATCAAGCTTATGATGGAGCTGTACACATGAAGCTGGATTCTGTTTGATTGCGACGCCATTGCATTTCATATAATGTTATAATTTACCACGTTTCGGCGAGAAGTATTTTGCTTAAAGCTGGGGTAGGTGTTAAGTAATTTAGTGGTCGCCAATGAAATATCGTGACTGGGGAAAGGAAAGTGAATACCTGTCACGTGACAATGTACAAAGTGGCAAGTCTTCTTAAAGTTTTACTTGTGTTTCCAAAATTTAATATTACTTCTATTGGCATACTTTTGAGACCGTGTAGTGTAGTCAGAATCTAGAGTAAGATCACCCTCCACCATAACCATAGGTTATTTCCAATCCTAATATGTTAGTTTGCATGCATGTAAGAACTGTTATGACCGAAATACTCCCACAAGAACGTACACTAAAAGTATGATGTTTCAATCGTCACGTGATCAATTACATTTTCATTAAGTTGACTGAAATATCCTTTATTATTATGAATTAAATCCTGCAAAAAATCTTGGCAAATGATGATGTGAAAATTGTTTCTCTAGACACGTGGAATCAGGGGCACCCTGAACTTAAAATTTTGGGAGGGCAGAAATGCTTTAAATACCGAATGATAAAATACTGGTAACTGGCATACCGAATAGCGACATTTGTTCATTTAAAAATTGCAGAATAGTAATTAAATCCCCAAATTCGGAATAAGAACATTTTTGGGAGGTCACAGTGATCTCCCGTGACCTCCCACCGGGGCGCCCCTGCGTGAAATAAACACCGAACGAGCGAACCTATCTTTCAATTCAATGCTTTTGTTGTTAATCTGAACTCCTGAAAATATTACAGATGAACTATGCCGCGATATTAGGAATGGATTCACGTGTAAGTTTTTTGTAATAATTAATACTATGGCACTCATCCTGCTTTAAATGTAAATGAGTTTCTTTATTCTTCAAATTGGGGAATCCATGAAAATCGATGCATTTCAATGACCACAGGACAACATGGCAAATCTTTTCTACTTTTCCCCGGAAATTCCTCCCTTAAATCTCATTCTCGCATCCGTCTGATTTGTTTCCATCTGACAGGGGGATTTCCATTTAAATTTCTCCATCTTTCAGAGAAATACGGTGCGCGGAAAGTTTTCTTCAGTATGTATTTCGAAAGATGCAAATTTTATATTTCGTTTGCAGGGAGGCAAGCAAAATATAAAATTTGCATTTAAAATAACGCCAAAAGAGAACAACATCTTATCAACAAGTGTCACGTTACGTTATCTGGTATGGGATTTCGACGTTGCACAAAGGTTGTTTTCTAAAGGAGAATTTTAATTTCCATATTTCATTACTTTCATAGATGTTTTGTGCGTTACATAAGTGCATTTTTATTTTGGCATTTATTTTGTGTTAAGGATTTGTTAGCAAAAATCCATTAACGTATCAGTTTTAACTGTTTTAGCTATGCTTGAAGATAAGTAAAACTACATCACACAGCCTATTAATCATTCTATGCGCATTGTTTTGTATTTTAACTATCTTAACGTTTTTGAAGAAAAATGTGTTGTTCTACACTTTGTTCTGCTGTTTTACTTTTTCTTTGGCGCCGCTTACCCTAGCCCCCCACCCCCACCCCCATATACAGAGCCTTTGAGCCTTTAGTTTTAACATTAACGTCCCAAATTAGGATCAACTCATTTTCAGAGTCCCCTTTGAATAGTGCAGTCGACGGAAGTGATGTTGAGGTGCTACTGCACCTTTTCTGTCATACTACAGATTATGGTACACTGAGGATGTAAACTACCTATGTATGCGAGATGACAGATAGCAAGAAATAGCTGTTTTTAAGTTGAAAACAACATTGCATACTCTTTATTTATCGTACTTAATTCTGAAACCCATAACAAACAAATGAAAACCTTTCTTTTTTATATTTTTTAACGTAATTTTGGGGGGCTCCGTGAACATTATTACGAAAGGTAATGGGGTGGTTTCCTTCAGACAAAAGTACTACTTTCAGTCATTGAAATGGATAGAATGAGCAGAAAAAATAATAAAAATAAAATGGACCCATAAAATACTTTCATTTTCCCACCAGTTTTTTTTAAATTTAATTTTTTAAAATGTCCGAATTTTCAAACAAGGCGTGGTTTTTATGACGTCACAAATGATGCAATTTGGCATCTTTCTACTACGTTTCCTCTTTATGATAATCAAGCAGCGAATTAAAATTGCGCTCTACGTTTGCTATCAACCATGTCGTTGCCAATACACGTGAGTAAAGATGCGAATTAAATATTTAGCTCTGTGAGAGAGAGTGGTAACACAGAATGGCATTTCATCATTTTTGTGATGTCATCGCCAAGAAATGTAAACAATAAAAGCTCACCGATTTAAGTAATTTTTTAAAAATATTAAACTTAAACAAATTATTTAAAAAATGGTCAGATCCTATGTTTTTAAGCATGCTCTTTCAGAAAAAAATACTTTTGAGATTTTGGAAACGACTCCATTACCAATCCGGATATGGTAGTTCATATGCATGTGTGATCGGTAATGATCCCCGCGCCGCTCAGTGGAGAATTCATCATGTCGCAGTTACGAAGGGTCCCTCGACATAAGCGGTTCCGAAAGACATGCAAATCGTCACATAATATTTTACGTAGTTCTGTAAAACCGCCACTACCCATCCCAGAAGGTCAACTTGAGCTGCACTTGAGTACTTAAGGAATGTTACATTTATAATAACCGATGCCAGTGTGACCAGATGATCTCTGAGATGATGTGACCAAGGGCATGCACAGAAATTTTGGGGCCCGTCACAAATGACTTTTACGTCCCCCCTATAATTCTTTACCCCTACATCTCTACATATCTTTCACCCCTCATTTCAAAAATCTCCGGACCCCCTCAGGCTCGGGCCCGAGTCAACAGGTAACTTTTCTCTCCCCCCCTCCCGTGCACGCCTCTGGCTATGACGCCATATATGACTAATTCGTTACAGACGAAAGGCTAAATAGTGGACAGATTAAAAACTTTTCGAAAAATTTGACTGATTAGTCGCCTATGCATAATGGATAGGAATGAAGTTGTTGCATTTCGAGAAAACACTTGATTCTCAAAACTTAAGAGTGAATTAATTCTAAGGGAAAAGATACGCTGTTATATCAAAATACAATTACAGTGCTAGATTCGGACATGGCGAAGGAATGACATTTTCGAAGTAAAAATGGAACCGGTGCTCCTTTTTGCAATTGAGAAATACAATTTCTTTGACCTTTTCCAGAAGATTAGCTTGGAATTAAAAACCAATTTGTTCCTTCGTGTTTTTTCTCCAAAGCATTCATGTTTTTATGACATTAATGAACATGCTGGTGAGATTTTTATTTAACCCATCCGGTGAACGGTATAATAAATCATCTTTTTTGGACGTTATTGTTAAGCCTTTCCTCTCGATCATGTTTTAGGTCGTTCTCTTTCTCATTTGTCTCAAAAATGATAGTATATTTCTCGCTTGATACTTTGTCATTTATCATTCTTTCGTCATTTTTACTGCAGATTCCATGTCTTGGTTAAGTCATGGTTCTGAAAATTTCTTCGTTGTATTTTCTTCAGCATCGATTTGTTGTTCCATGTGATGACATGTATTGCTTTTTCTTCGTTTTTGTTTCTTGAGAATTTTGTCACAAGGCGTGAAAAAGTCTTACGAATGTTTTACAGATTAATGACTGATGTTAAGTTTATGTTCCATTTTAGTTGGTTACCAGTACTATTGTGTTGATTTGGTGTTTAATCTTTCACTGCACCATGTAGCCCTATCATAAGGAAACCTACTCAGTTACAATTCTGATTGTTCATTTGTTTGTAACGGAAGTTGCTTCAAAACATGCATTTTTCGTCGTCTCAGAACAACAGTAAGATATCTTACTATTGTTTTTGGGATTAAATTTCTTACGGTTGCTCTGAAGCGATGATATATACTAAAAAGTATATATCGTCGCTTCGAATATCGAAAATTTTAAAATGTCTTTTATTCGATTATCGAATAAAAGACATTTTAAAAATAAATGTGCTGTTTATAATACATATTATCAGCACAAATTAAATTTGATATTACGCTTAGTAAGATACGTCTTAAAACATGGATGAAGGGCAAGTCTTACTTCGCGTTCTTAGCACGAAATTCGAGCTTTTTCGCGACTTTTTCAAAGTTCAGTCATATTTACGCTGAAAATAAAGCACGAAAAAAAAAAAGTCCTAACGTTTCCCTGTAGTTAGTGTGAAACCCCAAATACAGTATAACCCCAATTTAACAATTGTGAAGGGACTGGAAAATGTTATCCTTAAATCAAGGATATCGTTAAATCGAGGAGCATATGCATTTAGTGCAGTTAAATCCGAACCAGTGAAATATAATATTAAATTGAGGAAATCGTTATATCGGGTGTCGTTAAATCGATATTATACTGTACGTTTCTTCTACTATTTCAAAAACTTATTTCTGCAGATACTGCGCTCTACCTTCCCACGATAGAACATAACAGTTCTAAAAAATATGTAAAACACTGCATTGCCAAAATGGCTTAAAACGAAGGTCTCTTAGGGATTGGCTCATCCTCCCCCCCCCCCCCCCCGCGGCTCCTGATTTAAAGTTATATTAGTATGAGAGATTTTGCGATTATAAGGGTTTGTTTTGTTTAAACTGATAAAAATACAAGTTGAATTCCTCTTATTTTCCTGTAAAATGAACAAAATATGATTACTCTTTTCCCTATAATCCTATGTGAAATCCTGGATTTCGTTCCTTTTTAACGAAACAATAATTCTGATCTTTATTGATAAAATTTTATTTTGTTATCGAAAACTGTATAATCTTGTAATAATATATATGATTTACCATGCCAATAGTATATGTTTTGTATTAAACTAGAACGACATTTATTGCGCTTTTCGTCCTAATAAATAATGCTTTCGGAGTAAGATATTTTCTTTCTGTTTTTCGTGAATTTCAAATGTTTTTTTCTGCGAACTCATGTTTAAAGCATTACATTTTTTATGTTTGTTGATATTTTTATTTGAAGGAAAATAGTTTGATCTCGTTTTTGCTTCAATCTTTCTTACACACAACTTTGTGAATGTGGTAAATTTTACAGAATTTCGAATTTATTTGTTTGACATAAATAATTTTTATGTATAATACTTATATATTTTATTTCAAAAATGTTAAATTTTTAAATGATACATTGTACTTTATTATTGATAAAGGGTACTTATTTGAAAAAAATTTAAATTAATTTATTTTTATTAATTTTCTATTGAATAGGACAGGTGGGTTTTTGATGAGAAATAGTACTGTGAAATATTTGATAGTAAAACCATTAATTAAAAATAGGCAAAGTTAATGGTAAGAAATGCATTAAAATGAAACGATCGTCGTTGGCTTTACAATTTTAGTTAAAAGTTAACGCTATTACATTTTTAGCAAAATTTTTTAAATATTTTGCAAATTTTTTTTTGGATTCAAGTTCTAGCTCTAAATAGCATTCTAGCATTAGCAATGAAACGTAATTTATTGCGTTGGTAAGCTGTAACAGATTAATTTTGAAATATTTTTATCGTTAGTTCTTCTTAATTCATTCTTTTTTTAACATGCCTCAATAATTTGCAATGGAACGAGGAACTGTTCTTTTTCTCCACTCTTTGCACTTTCGAATTCGTGACCACGGGCATTTAGAAATCGACCGCGGTCATTACTCTGGAACCCAGACCAGAAATAAGTGCTAAGTAACCAAAACGAATAATCTTTTTTGTGTATCCGGGTTTTAGATAATATGCTAATTAGCAATCATTAACACACATGCGCCAACCTTGCTCGGTGTTCCGCCACACCCTCGCAAAAAAGAGAAAAATTTATAAAGTAACTGTTCTTTGTAGGCGTAAAGCGCTATCATTTTCTTATTGGATACACTATTATTAAAATCATGTTTTTCCTTTGTGTTGGGAACTTGTTTCGTGAGTTGCAGCTCCATAGTAAAACACTATTACCGGAGAAGATTTTTCTTTTCTGAATAAAATATGTCGAAGGTTAGATGATGCTGAACATTATGAAGAGGACATATGTATTGTGTTCATGAACAAAGATATAGCCCTCCTTTCTTCCGAAATGAGTATATATTTTTTTATTTTAAGTATTTTTTTTTCGAAAAAAAATGCTTCGAAGTTAGATGATGTTGAATATTATTAAGAAGACAAATGTATTGTGTTAATAAAAAAAATAAGAAAAAGTAAATCTCTTCTGTTTGCCAAAATGAGTTTACTTTATCTTTTAAAGAATTTATACATTATGTTTGTTTCATTAAAGATACTATGTGGTGAAAGAAATTTGCATTTTAGAAGTTAATTTTTGACTTTTTGAGTTGAAAAAAAGAGTTGTAATTTGCTTATGATGAGTTATTGGTTCGTTTAAGCTGAGTAATACATTTTTTTATATGCTCAAGAATAGTTGTGTACTTTTGGAAGCACTGCATGCTTAACGCTTCATCAGAATTTTGGACACTTAGAACTCTGTTGTTATTTTTTAAAAGACTTTTTTTCTTTGCATGATTGGTTACTATGCATTAGGACAATTCCATGGAAAACGGTAATTTTGTCCCGCACATGACGCCTCATATATTTCATTAAAAATGATACTTTAAAATTTTCATTTACAAATTTTTTCTGCTTAACAAATTATAAACTTATGTGTGATTTTTTTCGCAAACAATTTCGCCATTCCCATTTAAAATTATTACTTTTTAATGAAGCATATGAAACATCACATGGGGGGGGGGGGACAAAATGTTGAATTTTTCGTGGAATGGCCCAATAAGAAAAATAATGTGCACAGTTTTTTACTGCAAAATATAAAACATTTTTTTTTACTTCAAAATATTTCAAAGAAGTATTTTTCTTTTAATGCTGTATGAGGATTTTTTTACTTTCTATATATGTTTCTGCTCTTTATGAAAAAGTGTTTCACTCATTATGCACACGTTCAAGAATTATTTTTACCTAAAAGTTTTTGCCTTAAAGATGTTTTTTGGTTTTTACCAATATCTTACTATAAACATCGGTAGTAACATTTGTTCTGTTCTTTTCAGATAATTCTTTAGCTCTTCTTGCAATCAATGTATAAGATTTACTTCACTTTCAACACGTTTTTAAGAAATAATTTTCTTTCTCATGCTGATTTATTAACATGCGATTTCCACCAAAATCATTAAATGTCAATAGGTTTTGATTAGGGAACGAAATATTTCCTCTTGATATTTCTCAGAACTTGATTTTCCGGTCTGTAGCAAATTTCACCGAAAGCCCACGAAACATTCTATCTTTTCAAATCTGCTTAATTAGTTCGTAGAATTTCTTTTCTGACATCACTCCAGCAAATATATTCCGGTCAAGTTACACTCGCACAGCCCTTATCCTATCGAAATCTGGCTGAGGAAATCAAGAATTCTGAACCAGGCGTAGAACAATAAAAAACATCCTTTCTCAAAAATCTTAATTACCTCGCAGACACTGACTGTTTCGTTCAGGTCAGTCGAGCGAACTTGATTGACAACTGATCCCTCGCCAAAAGCTAATCGTGCCCTCACGCGGAAAGCGTGTTTTTAATAAGAGGAACTGCTGGACTGTTCTGCAAACAATGCACGCCATTTCAAATGAAAGGTTCCAACAACTTATTGTGTTAATTGCCCGTTAGGGTTAGAAATGAAAGCTGATTTCAAGACCTACAACAGCGTCTGGAATAGCTTCGGAAGAAATTGAATTCATTTGCGAATTGTTTCTGTAACATTGACAGTTTATACTTTATAGAATGGTTATGCTGTTACACGTAATTTTGAAATACATTTTGTTAAACTTTTTTGTACAAAGTATGTAATGACAATAGGGTGTCACAAAATATTTTCCGCTAATATTTCAGCATGAATTTCCGTTTTTAGCACTCCTGAATGAACTAGTTTTTTCCATAGCCATATCCTTTGTACATTATTACCCTATGACAGAGTTTTCATGTATGGTTACGATTGGCCCGTTGATGATACTGTAAATAAAACAAAAAGTACATTTTTTCCAGTCCGTACGTTATTGTGCTGGTGAGAGAAAAAACTTATTTTCGTTCTTGTTTTTATATGTAAAAATTTTCCACTGAGAACTAAGCATTTTCTGGGAATAAGCAAAACTGGTTATGGAGTTTCTAACTTTGATATGCAATGATAAATATCATTTGCTGGTATTCTGTCTCAGGTAGGGCCCTTACATTGGAGGAGCCGAAGCATCCGCCATTTTGGAGCAAACTTGGTCCAGTGCTACGCAGTGGTAGCATTGCTGCTGATGTTTACATTTCTTTAGCATAAGTTAAACTGAGTCAAATGGGTGGTTGTTCGGCTGTTAATTGTGCAAATAGCTCCGCAATAAAGGATTTCAGCTCTTCAGATTTCCAACAGATGCAGGAAGAAAAAATAAATGGATAATTAATAGCCGACGAAGTGACTAGCAGCCTGGAAATGGAGCTCGCTTGTCTGAGATTAACATCGATTTATTTTTCATGATTTTACTATTATTTTGTTATAAATGTTCTGTAATCTTTGCTAACATGTTGCGGTGTTCCACGGATTGTCTTTTATTCTGCATTCCCTTGTTGTGCCATAAGTACGCTTGCTCCCGCTTACTCCAATATGGCGGATGCGTCGGCCTCTCCATTTATAGGGGGTTCTAGTCCCAAGAAGATGTTACTTTTGCGTGTAATACACTGAGAAACAAATTTCAGCATGTTATCAAAGTAAACTTTTTCACATTTTTTTCACGCCAAGTTGTACATAGGAAATAATTCAGAGATCCTTGTGGATGACAGTCTATTTTTCGATCTTTTTCATTTCTATTTTCTAATGAATTCGTATAAAAACAACTAAATAGTGTTTTTTTTTGGAAGGTTTTGCATCATTTACTGAAAATAACTACTTTTTTTCGAGATATTGCTCGAATTTCCGATTTCATCATTCCAAGCTGGAATACGGGCCCAGCGACACTGACGCAAAAAAAAAAAAAAAAAAAAAAAAAAGAGAGAGAGAGAGAGAGAGAAAAGAAAGGAAGAGAGAGAAAAGGGGGGGGGGGCGGACTCCGAATAAGAGAAAACGTAAGGATTAAGTAAAATTTACTCCTTTAATATTAACTGTTGTGGCACTTAAAATAGAGTTAATTACTTTCTAGTCAGCAGTTTTGATTTTCTTATCTCCCCCCTTTTTTCCTTTCTTCCCCCCTTTCTTCTTTCCCCCTCCCCCCATATTCCATACTATAAAATGAGAAAAACAAATCAAATACAATTTTCCATGATCATTTATCTTATATCATTTCCAGCAATACAAACTTATATGGACTATTTGCTTATTTTAAAGCATATACCTAAGTATGATAAAGTAAAATGTCTTCCAGTTTTTTGTCTCCAAAGTTAAAGACACGTGGCATAGAATTTAATCGAAACTGCTCACAATTTTTAAATACACAGACTGAAAGAGGCAAGATAAAATGCCAGTTATATACTTTTACAAGATTTATTCTATCAACACACACACACACACACACACGCACACACAATAGTACTTCTACGAAGTTTTATACTTTTTAATAACAAGAGGTAAAATATGATTACTTTCCGTGAATTTTTATAGCAAGTTCTAGAGAAATGAAAAACAATAACGAAAAAATAAATAAAATAAAAATAAAAAATACTTTCACTTTTTACATTTTATGATGCACAAGAAAATGTTTTAAATTTCTGAAATGTTTTAGAATTGTACATTTATTTGAACAGGATGTTTATTTTGTTATATTACCAACTTATATAGTAGTAGTTCTAGAAACTCTTAAGAGGGTTAAGTCAGTACTTTGAAGTAGAAAATGACTTTTTGTTTGATACATGCTCAGTTATTATTAGCTTCGTCTAGTTGAAATTATACCTCACTTTCACCTCAAACGCCACTACGGAATTCCTGTACAGACATCAAATTGACCACTGAACCTGAAATCCGTTCTATCATCGGGAATTCTATCAGAAAATGGACGATGAAAGCATGGAAAAACAAGCAACGCTTATAGTTAGACATCCTATTTCGAGAGTGTTTTTACATGCTTGGTTGAAAGTCTTCAGTTCCTTGTAGGTTTTGAAGGAGAATCATTGTTTCTGCCATCCTCTGTCGCCGATGTGATGCTAATGCATTAATCTGTTGGAGACCTGCTCATCTTCAGAAGGGATGGACGATTAAGAAGGGCAGGAAAATCCGTGTTTCGTGATAAAAGTGTTTGTTCTTGCTCCTCTGGTGTAACGATCTGTTAGATAAACGACAGATAATATATTTATTAGTTGAATCGGAATTCGTTTCTAATACGAACCGGCAATCTTCAGTACTTAAATCGATAAAATTTCTTAGATTCTCTTCCGAATGACGTCATTTGCAATACTCGTTTCGTTTTTTGACGCTTTCAAATTTAGTTAATTGCTAATTTTAATTGTGTCGTGCTGATTTTATATTTGCTCACTAGTGATTAGTTTTATTTCAAACTAGCGGTACCCGCACGGCTTTGCCCGTAGTAGAAAATTAAAAGGTCATTTGGTTCGCCTGTATATATTTACAAATAATGGATGATGAATTTCTCACCAATTTGCTATGTTCATTTGCTCGCCACGCCCATGTTACGGTTCCACGTTATGATAATTTGGTAATTTACACGTCCAAGTTACGATAATTTGCTCTTTTAAATGTTCTTAAAATTGGAACAGAAGGAGAACAAAATCAAATTTTCGAAAAATCGCTTCGAGGTGCTCACTTCTGTGCTAAGATCCAATTTTGGGACAAATTTCATGAACTCAGCCGAACGATCTAGGCGCTATGCGTGTAACAGACATCCAGGCATACAGAGATCCAGATGTTCAGAGATCCAGACATACAGACTTTCAGCTTTATTATAAGTAAAGATAAAATATGCTTTTTGATTTTCCATTATTTTCTACGAGCTACATTCGCGTGATCAGGAAAAGAAAGTTGATTTATTTTAAAGAGTACATCCTGTTGTCATAAGGTGTTTTCTTCACAGTTAGTGACAAAATATGCCAATTCATATCAGCAGGCGGAGAAAAAAATGTTTCGTTGAAAAATAACTGTTTAACAACATAATTGTGTCCGACTTTGAAACTAATTAATCTATGATAATAATTAAAAAAAACTAATGTTAATTTTAGTCGAAAAAAGGGTGAGTCTTTTAATGTTATTATGATAGGTAATAGATAACAAGTCAAATTTAAGACTAAGAACCATGAATTTTTCTTATGTAATATGAAATTCTTTCATCACTTCTTCTTCTACGAAAAGTTAATTCAATCTCTCCATCGAGTCATTAAAAACTTCAGCGTATTAAGTAAATTTTAATCAGCTCTCTTTTCTTACAATATATTTATTTAAAATACCGCGACAGAAAAATGTTCTTAGAATAATACACGTATGTTTAGCAGGCGCCAAGTCGAGGGAATGGGAAGAGTAGGATAAACATCCCAAGCGAGTTTCCTTATTTTTGGACGAATCAATTACGTGTATAAAGACTTCGTAGATTTACAAGTAGCTGATGTAGAGCAACTCATTGATGTAACCTTGTGATGGAACCCAATGCAACGAGTCGCCTTTTGTCTGTTGTCTGGAGAACGTCGAAGGTTTTGAAATTCTGACGCAGTTGAATTACTGTGGTTTGTTCAAGCGTTGAAAAAAGTAGAAATGATTTCGATTTGACGTGATTAAAATAAAAAATGGATCTTAATCAGTTAAAATTTAGAAATTGTTGATACAACTAAACGAGTTTTATTCTTTATTAGTTTTTGTTGTCAAACTACAAAGTATACCAGTGAATCATCATCTGCAACCAAAGTGTAAAGTAGCAATGGTTAAAATCTGTTTCTATCCGACGGAAGTCATGAAAAGCAAGAGATCTTTCTAAAATTGTGCTTTATCATATTGAATATGATGATATACAGGGCGGAAAGATTCCAGCTGTTTCATATGGCCACCAAGTTAGGAATATTGGACCTACAACTCTTGGTGGAGTCGAATGAAAGAGTGAGTTGTAAAGTTTCAATTGGCTACCGATAAATGTCTCTGCGTGTTATCGTATTGTGTAATCGTTATTTATTATTCAGTTTGTAAAAATGGCTATCAAGGGAGACATCATCTGACCTAACATCCTGTGATTTTTTCCTGTAGGGATATACGTATAAAAGGTAATGTGTTAATACTTTTTTCTTGCTAATCTTAATGAACTGAAAATTTGGATCCTTGCGAGAATTTCTTCTGGAACTACATACATGCTACAACGTGTGTAGTAGAAGTTTGAGTACACTGGATTGATAGCGATCAGACGTCAAGAGGAGTGCACGTAGAACGTCTTAAAAATGATTTAAGTGTAAAAAAAAATGTTTTGTATCATTTTTACTCTTAGAAACATACACGTTTGAAACTGCACCATTCATTTTCAATCAGAAAAAGAAGATAATTAATTACCTATAGTCGCGAAATTAGGTAAAAGATATATTCCAGGAACCTATTCATCTGACCATACATTCTTGTATTGAAGATAATCACTTACATTCGCAAAATTTGGGAAAGAAAACAATACAACAGAACTGATAGAACCCGTAGTCCCATCTTTATGTTCCCGCTTAAAACTCCAAGAATGCTTTTGTTCTGAAGAACACTGCATTTTTCAAACCATCGAAGGTAAGAATTTCGTCTCATTATTAGAATCAGTTCACAACAGCCTCAAAAATTTCGCCTTGAAATGGATATTTTCCCCCTGGTCTAAAGACGTGAAATGCTTTCACTTCAATTATTATGCTCCTTGGCCACATTTTAAACAGCAGCAATCATCACTTGTTAGATTGCCTCTGCCGTAAGTTTCTTTCTTAAAGACCACTTCCCATGTATTTTTTTCCTGACCTAAAGTACTGAATAATAGGGTGCCTGTAAGAACGCCAGCTATTTGCGGTCCATTGAGTCCACAACTAGTCAGCGAAGTGGAATTCTCTATTCAAAACTTTTTGTCATGCTAACGCATCTTTAGTGGCGGATGGGATGATCTCCACTTCAAAAGAGATATAGCCTCCTTTAGGTTTACCGCCTGTTGAAAGAGTTTTTGTGTTTTGAGTTACGTCGCCAAAGCCCTGGAGTAGGATCGTTGGAGCTTTGGTGCACGGTTTTGAGCTGTGCGACATTTTTGCATGAGCTTTTCTCCAAAATGCGTCTAAATGCAACAAAAGAAAGTGTGCGTCACAAGTTTAGAAGCGTACTCGACTTATTTAACTGTGATATGAATGCAATGTTGCCTCTCAATCTTGGTAAATAAATAAATAAGTAATAAAGTTAATTTTATGTGTACAAAAAGTATTTTTGAAAAGAAAAAAGAAAATTTAGATGACATAGTTGGACAAAATTTATTTATAGAACTCTTTACCACTATTATACCAAAGTTCTTTGTGTCCAAGGGGAGTTTTCCTAAATTTTGCGGTGTAAAAGCGAATTTTTAAATTTATTTGCAGAGTTTTTTTTTTAAATCTTAAAGTCATTAGTTTTTGTTTATTAAATTTTTTTGCAACTTATCACTTTTCTAGGAAATAAAGTTTTAATTGAATATATAAAAATTGTTTGCCATTTTTCAATAGTTCACACATTTTGTTTCCCTAACTATCTGGTAATACGTATTTGCAAATAACGTAACATCTATAAGAAAATTTCAATTTGTACAAAATCAGGCCATTGTGGTATTTTCAATAACGTGGTGTTTTTATCATCTGTACTGGAAGTGTATGTGGTAGGTGTATAATGCTCCATTTCAATTTAAACAAAACAAAAAAAAAAAAAAATTCGAATCCAAAAAATTTTCTTAATTCCGCCAGTTGCTTATTTTTCATTAAAATAACACTGGAATGAGTGTCATGCTAACCTAATAGTAAGCGGAGTATTGTGCATTTTCAGTTTGTAAATACATGTGTATAAACGTAAACTAAATAAACATTTCTTTAAGAATAAACTATGTACCTCAGAGCCAGATGGACGTAAGGCGCATTATGATAATTTTACAGGGGAGAGGAAAAACTTTTTTCTGGCTCATGCGAAGGAGGGACGCGCACTCTTTTAACCCTGTTAAAAATTTAAAGGTATTTTTAAAAAACAATTTCGTTCACACATGGCTCGACGCGGAATCGACTTCAATATACAATGCACTAAGGATCGGAAAATCGCAATTTTCGGACAAACGTCAGCCTGGCTCTGAGGTACAGAATTGTTGCTTAATCATCAGATATAATGTTATTCAAATTATTCAAACTTCTACCTATGTTAATCATTTGAAAAGTACCATGTTAGATGTCAACGATTAAAAAAAAATAATAATAATGAAGTAAAAAATGCACATAAAATTATATGACAGACTATCCCACTATATTTAACTATCCCACTTGATAAAGAACTGATAGTAAAAGTGTCCATTATAAATGTTCGGAACGTTTAAAATAATAAAAAAAAGTACGCGGAAGAAATTGTTCTCTTTAATTTTTGTATGATATGCTTTGAAAATAATTGCACAATAAGTATCGGAATCGGTATTCTGAAATGAGAACCTAGCTGCTTAGTTCCATTAACAAGCATACTTTTTAATCGTCTGCCTTTTATGCCGTTTTCTTAAGCGATAAGACAAAACTTTATGAATCATTAAGTTGTTCTTAAAAATGGTATGTAACATAGAATAGTAAATAAATTATATTTTTTCTTCTTTTAACCACATAACTTTCATAAAAGATAGCCAATAGAGCGATAAAAAATTCCTTTAAGAGGATTATATACTTATAGCTTCACCTCCGATGCGATCAAAAGCTAGTGATTCCTTGACTTCTGACATTAGGGGGTCCTAAAAGAATACTAGCAGCTGCTTGATGAGAACGGAAATGCTGGGAAACGTTCTTTTTGTTCACACCCCCTCATCAGACGATTTGAAATCAGCACAATGATCGTCGCCAAATTTCGAACTTGTGCCGCTAAGTATGCAAAGTAACCCTTTTCAGAAAATGTGTAATTGTGCTGTGACCTGGCAGAAAGAAATTATTACATAAAGAGAACTTTTCATGCTTTATTATTCTAATGAGGCAGATGGGTGTTCGAAATATCTCCTGCCTCTTTCGTCCCCCCCCCCCCTCTTTTTTCTGCTCTCGCTATTCTATCGTTCTGGGCGTGGTTTTTGCCCAGGCGATAGCTTCATGATGATCAGGGTCGTCTTTTTCAATACGAGATTTAAAATTCTAATTCCTCTTCTTCGGGGTGATTTCGGATTGAAAGTGAGAATTCAAATGGGTGAAAATGAGATTTTATTCCTTTCACTTTCCTCGCGAATGTGAAGTGCAATTTACTAAATGAACGATTTAAATCGAAGTTGTTTAATGCAGCCCTTAATCTTTTAAAAGCGAAAGTATGCAAACATGGAACAATTTAAGTGCGTTTCAAGCTCTTCTAAGCCTTATTTAAATATGAAGTGCTCGAGTTCTTGTTTTTAACCTTCATGTATGAAAGCTCAATATCCCTTTTTTTTTTTCCGGGACTTCGATTTTATACATCTTGTTAACTTATCATAGCAGTCTAAAAGTGTCATTTGAACCCCTTTCAAACGAGGCAGTTTGGTTGATTCAACTGAAGTTGTAAATTATACACCTTCTATTCTATCAGTTTTGAGAGTTTTTATATTTTTTCTGTTAACTAATTACTAAATTTTCTTTTGATTATCAATTATGAATTCATATAATATATTTCGCTTATTTTGTAGCATTTTCAAAGTAAATTTGATTTTGAATTTTAAGTTAGCTTTGTGATTTGTACGTACTAATTTAGTGAAATATAAATTATTTCGCTTATGGTCTTGCAACTGGGGAAAAAAAAGTAATCTTTCTTTGATCAAATGAATAACTTATTTTGTTGCGAATATATTTTAAATGCAGAGTTATGCTACAGAAGGGAAAAATCAGTTCAAATGAAAAAATACTTACCGTGTCATCTGCAATAATGTTTTCATTATGTTATCATTCGTTAACAAACGTGTGAAACAAATCAGAAAAAAAAAATAAATCGGTATATGAAAGGAAAAACTCCGCACCATTTCTATATTTTAGAAACAGATTTAAAACCGCTGCAACGAAATTGGTGCAGAGAGTTTTTAAACTGTCCAATATTGGTTATTTAGTTTGAAGCACAATTTTTGCTTTTATTTATTCATAAAATATGACGTTTAAGCAATAAATAAGTTAATAACCGTATTATCGAAGATATTGCAGGCAAGTTGCTGGAATGCGCAAGTTCTTATCAGGCTATTTTCTCGTTATTGATTGTGAATAATTTATGCCAGTTTTATGAATATATGAATTCCGAAAACTTTGCGCCACGACGTTCGATTTTCGCAACTCGAGTTATTTCGGCATGATGACATTTAAATGGATTATGAAAGAGTCTTGAAATAATTTGGGTTTATATATATTTAGTACTGGTATAAATGGGACAATTCCTTACGCGTGATAGCATGATATTTTATGTTGATATGTTTAATAAAATATGCCTTTCTTTCTTTTCTTCTTTTTTTTAAACTCATTTCAAACAACTAAAAAAATAAAAAAAAAACCGACGAAATAATGAAAAAATGATTTTGAAAATTTATGTTTTGAACTGCTTTACATAATTTCAGATTGCAAACAAAATGCCATTTTTCAAAGAAAAAAAAGTCATTCAGTTAAAAATCCAGCAAAAATGAAATATTATTGAATCAAAAAATGAATAAATTAGAAAGGAAAAAATAAACAATTAAATCATATTTTCAGTAACTTTCCTTCTTCGAACAGTTAAGAATAAGCTGAAGAACTAATAAATGTTTGTTTTTACGAACAAAACTTTACTGTAGTCCTTTAAATTTAGATTTTTGATCAAAAATCATTCCGTCATAAATGGCTGTATGAAATTCTTCAATGTCGAATTTTGCTGCCGATTTTAACGGGTCTGTAAAGTTTTTCGTTATTTGTTCATTCATATATACATGCATCCTTATGACTTGATCGCCAGCAAGATGAAACATACCACTGTCCGTGAGTTCATTTAAATGTGTGAATCTCATGAAATTATTTTAAACAATAATGTGTTGCTAATGTCTGAAGAATTAAAAATCTTTTTCTTTGTTCATGATATAAGCGCAACGTTCGGTAGCATTATTAGCTACTGATAAAAACATTCTCTGAATACCAATAAGAGTTGGTCTGACGGGTATTTATTTTATATGTCTAATAAGCTCTTTAACGTAGCTTTTTCTTCTTTACCACTAGCACATTCATAACTAACTTCTTGTTTTAGACCATTGAGGGATAGATAAGCTATTCCATTCAGTCGCTCTTGTATGCGTTGAAGCAGGAGTAAATGCGACAAATTTTATGATCCGGGGAGAAGATCAGATAATTTCGCCGCCGTTTGCCACGTGGTTCGTCACCGGTCCTTTATATTTAGTGTTTTCTTCCTCTGTGGCTATTCTACGAGAGCGCAACTTTTAGAAGCATTTTTAAATGTTCAACAACTTACTGTAGAAATTGAAAAAAAAAAAAAAAAACACTAATCCATGAATCAGTAAACTATGCGCTTGCGGGTGACCAAAAAAAAAAAAAAAAAAAAATGTGCCAAAACATTTTAGGCAGAAGGTGAAAAATTAAAATAGACGACAATTCAAATCCCTACGAGATTTAGTGCAGATATGGGGAAAGTGCTTCCGTGGAAGGTCGCACATTTATATCAGCTACTGTATTAGAGTTGTTAATATGTGTTAGAATCAAGTGCCCTGTTGGTTGATCCCCAAACTCATCCTGCGATGCTGAGCCACTGTGACTCAGGGACGTGCACGGAAATTTTGGAATCCGAGTTACTTATACTGGCCCCAAACGGGTATGGACTTTTACTGCATATTGTATACCCCTACGTCCTTACGTATATTTCATCCTTTATTTTAAAAATGTTAGGCCCTCCAGGGCGGGCCCGGGCCAACAGGTGTCCCTTCTCCCCCATTGTGCACGCCCCTACTGTGAATTGAAATATTAACCTAATAATTTGCACTTCTTTAAAAATTGACAGAAGGCATTCATTTTTCAGGTTCCTTTGCGAGATGTCGAAAACGGATTCATATTTATCTGTGGAAATCATTATTTTTATTGTGTTAAAATATTAGTGCTGCATATTTTAGTTTTAGTGAAATTAAATTAAGAGGACAACAATTTAGACAGCATTTCTCCATTTATCAATGTTCCATATTTATTTTTAAAGTTAAATTTATTCAAATTCATTTAATTTAAAAGTAAATTAATTCGAATAGGGACTAAGTACTGTTTTTATAACTACAGAAAGAAATATTAAAACAAAATATCTGACACTCCTAGTTCGTTTGTGAATGACGATTTCAAAAATCCTTGTTTAGAAATAGAGAAAAGTTTTTCTCCTCTTGAAAGCAACAACAAAGAATTGCCTGCTTCGAACGTTCGAACACGCTGCAAGATTCTTCACTCGCCCTGGCGTACCTTACTTTGAATGATGAACGATCGTCCCGCCGACTACAGCCAGAAATGTCAAACTACATACGTCTACCATGTTTGGGCACGTAGAAATTCATATTTTAGCGTCACACGTAGACTCTGCGTTTGTTTAAATAGAAATATACAGGACTTTGTAGCTTATTTCACTAAATTATTGCTTAAAAAATGCATTTAACTTTTATACACGTTCGAAATGTACAAAAACAATAACTATGAGCTATTTTTAATCCGAAGTATGATATAAAAATAGCAAACGAAACATATTAGAGATATAAACTAAATAGTGAAATTGACTTTATAAACTTATTAAAAAAAAAAAAAAAAGCATGAGCTTAAAAATTGTGGGAAACGTTGTCAGAAAAAGTTGCATTTTTCAAGCTTAAAATTGAAATACATTTTCAAAGACGCATTTAATATTCTTGTAGCTATATCATTACAGCGATAGTTGCATAAGATTTCGGCCTATTAGTTGACTCCAAGCATAACTTCAAATATTGATAAGTAAATGAGTATAATCGAGGGGTTTCTGATACTCACATTCGGTCGATCGAACATTGATTGATTCTAATTACTGAACAATAGGAATGCTTCTTCCGAATGAATTCGTAATTAAACGATTCTTTAAAATGAGTTTCCTAATCGTTTTTCGAATGATTCTGCTGAAGTATTTCACAACTGGCAATCACTTGAGCATTAGAATCACTCGATAACCGCTTATTCGATAATCACCTTGCGTGAAAAAAGAAAAATCACTCTACTATGAAATCATTTAATCGGTCATCGAGTGATTCTCAACAGGAGCGCCCAGAACTGAAATTTTTGGGAGGGCGAAAATTTTCAACTCGCAGAAGAGAACTCCAAATTTTGACGAATGATAAAATACAGGATTCACATGTACGTACATCTAATAAAAAGAGACATTCGAGCATTAAAAAATTGCAGTCATGTCTCCAAATTTGTCGAATCGTACAAATATATTGCAGAAAAAATATTGCAGAAAAAGGAAATTTTTGGGAAATCCCAGGGCCTCCCGTGACCTTCCATTGGGGGAGCCCCCTTCTTGTTTAATAATGATTTCATTGTCGATGAAACTGATTGATTTGATAATTTATCGCTTTGCTGGGAAATCATTCGAAAGAATCATTCCAACATGAAAAAATTCGAACACTATTCGATCATTCTAAAGATTCACTCGAAATTGGCAAGCTATACTGCCGTGCTAAGCATAAAAGTCGTATCTGCACCTTTTTTGTCAAAATTGAGTTATTGTCACAGGTGGGTCACATATTGTACCGAAATACAATGTTTTATGGTAATTTGTCGAAGTGAAAATTTTTTTAAAAAAATTCTGAAAAAGTTTCATCTGAATCAAATACATTGAGGCACACAAAACAGAAATTTCTCATTTTGAACTCAGCTGCAGTTACAGTAAACTCTCGATTATCCGCGGAATAGGGTGGCATGGTAACCGCGGATAAGCGAAAACCGCGGATTATTCGAATAATAGGCAAAAAACGATACTTAGTGTGTGCAATAGATAAGAAATATTAATGACACTCACACATTCATTTAAATTATAACTACTGTCCAACCACGAATTGCATGGAATTTTCAAACCTCCAGATAAAACGAATCTATGTGAATGAGGGGGAAAAGTAAAAATTTGTTGCGCGTATTCCGCTCATTTGAATGAGACTCTGCTTCTGAAAAAGCTGACATCGGTAAAAAAAAAAATAATAGATTCGTCCATTCCCGGGTTTCAAACGAATGTTTGTCTTTCCATACAATCCGTGGTCAGACATTAAAAACATTGCTACATTGCATCTACTAACATTGAACATATAAAATATACGTAAAATTTAAAGGCAAACAACAACACAATCATGAGTTTAAAAAAAAAAAAAAATCTGAAAGGACCCACGGCTAATCCGAGCCGTGGATAATCCGACAGCAGATAATCGGGAGTTTACTGTATTACTTTTCCGCTTAGCATGGCAGTATACTTGAGTTCTGGAATGATCTTGCCTCGAATGGACACATATTCGGTTATGAGTCAAGAGCCCCATCTGAAATGTGGCCATTAATGTCCGCCGAAGAGAACTTCTGTAGTTCAATTCTTCAAAGCTCTGCGAGGAGCCTTTCTACGGGAGTGGTGCGTCAGGAAATAGGTCTTAGGCTACGCTAGAACTCTCATTAGCATGATAGATGGCGAACGGAAGCCAGGCCTGTTGCCCGCTCTGGCTCTGAATGCCTTGTTTTTAGGCAGGGGTGCTCGACAAACCCTGTTATTTTATTTCTCCCGAAAAGTCTCCCGACTTATTTTACAAATCTGCTTACGCAGCAGAAGCGTTTAAAGCTTATTAGGAAACACTGTTATGATTGGCCTTTGTTTTTCTATTATAAATAGACTGTCTCGAATCTAGCATTGGGAAGAACAAAATCGATTGAGAAAAGTTACGATTTCGATGATGAGTGGCAGTATTGTTGGTATCATTTTTCTTTCATTCTTATAAATGTTCAATTATTACTTTTTTTTCGTACGAAACAATTGATTGAATAGGGAAATCCCGTTTCTAATTGTTGCAAGCTAATCACATTTTTGAATTAGAAGAATTAAATTTGCAGGTTTTCTGCACACATTTATTTTGGTAATTTGTACCGTGTTTTATTATCAAAAAGAGCACATGATGTTTTTAAAATGAGATTTTTTTTAAGCGGTAACTTAAGGGATCAAGGATAGAGGAACATTTCCAAAAAAATCATGTTGACGATGATAATAAAATTAATAATAATATCTAATAATAATAACAGTAATAATAATTAATAATAAAAATATTAACTCAAAATTTTTAAAACTATTATTATTATTATTAATAAAAATAATTTCTCTTTCCTCTGAGTACGGAAAAATAATTGACCTGCAGGATTTCTATGCATTTCTCTACGTTGATTCTTCCTTTCATGTTCGCTGAAAACGAGTGGGACTTGCTGAGCTGTATAGGTGCTGGCTTCGATTCAAGTAATGTGAAATGTAAAGCCTACAGACAGGACAAATATGAATGCTGTAAAATCGGTAAATTCATATAATGCAAGTTTTTTTTAAATTTTTTAAAAAGAATTTGAATTTATTTTGCTTTCTGAATTTATTTTACCATTTTTTGCACAGTCTATCATTAGAGAAATTATATTGTTACAGTTTTAATTAAAATAAATTCGGAAGAAAATGCATAAAAAAATTAGCACGGTATTTTACCTAACAAATATAAAAAATAAAGCAATAAAAAAATTAATTAAAAGTCATTGAAGGTAATAAATAAGTAGAAATTATTGAAGGAGAATATCTGATACAATCGTTGTTTTTTATTTTAGTCATAATGAGTTAGAAAAATGCTAATCACGAATGCTTTTACTCATGGATATTGTAGAACAACAAGCAATATCGACCAATAGCGTGTGCTTTACGTTTCAAAGAAAAAGTAGAGAAAAGAAATCGCCTAGCAGTGACTGATAGAAGAAGAAAGATGTCGCATCATTTTGGAGTGCAGTTTAATGTTTCTACCAATAATAATACCCGAATAAAAACAAAATAGAACAATCTGATAAAAGAAAAAAATGGTATGAAAAAAAAAAAAAAAAAAAACTCCATTCCTTAAAAAAGGGAAAAAAGAACCGGTTTATATAAAAATTAAGTTTCCCTGACTTATGTCCGCTTTTTCTACTGAAGCAGTATCCATTTATATCCCCTTTTTTCATAGATATATATATATATATACCTTCGTGCTCTTCTTTGAAAGAAGTGTAAAACTATGGGGGGAAAAAAAGCTGCTTCATACAATCAAGTAAGTTATGGGTCCGACATTTAAACTTTATCTTCCAAGTTATAAAGTTGTTCGGAGGACACCTTTGATTTTTCACGACGTGAAAACATCTATTAATTTTGTCGCAACTATTGAGACGTAATCCTCTTTTTTTAAGCTTTAATCTTTAGTTCCATATCGAATTTATTTCTCAACAGCGTCTGCGAGTACGGTTATAGATTTGAAAAAAAAAAAAAAAAGTATGGATGATCATTTTTCAGTCGATGTCTGTTCTGTCTCAGCTTTTTTGAAAACTTTGATCGAACTCAGATCATTCATTGTTAAGCGAAGAGAGGGGGAAAGAGGGAAGCTTTCAACTTTGCTGGCGAAATGCTTTATGTGAATATTCTACGGTAAAACCGAACTCTCGAGTAAAATTTATCCGAAAAAAAAAAACTTGTTTTCATTTCATATTTCTTCTATTTTACTGTAAAAGTTATACTTAAAATATACAGTAAGTTTTCGTTCTTACGTTCTTTGAAATTAAAACACTTTTCAGTTTTAATATAAACCCCGATTTTACATTTCTCAAGGGACTAGGTTAAAAAATACGCTTATGATGAAATAATATAGTTCATTTTTTATAGGTTAACGGTAATTTGTTTTTCAATGAAAGCGTTAAATTTTAAAGATATTTAAAGTTTAAATGATAAATCCTATAGTAACTTCGTAAATGTTGAACATATCTTTTTCCTAGCTTGACGAAATTTGAGCTGACCATTAATATTTTAAGGAAGTAGAATGTGTGTAAATTGTATACTGATATTTTCAACAATAGTTTTAGACTTGTCTGCATTATTAAAGTAAAACAACTGACGCATAGGAAATTAATGCTTTTCAATGTAATGTGAAGTTAAAATATGATGTAAAATTCATTAGAAACAATTTAGATCAAATAAATATATTTATAGCTTTTTAGCTGAAACGTCATACGTCAGTCAGTAAATGTGTCGCTAATCAGTTTGAAATCCATCCAACGGTCATGATTTATGTAAAATTTATTAGAAATAATTTGGATCAAATAAATACATTTATAGCTTCTTTAGCTTTTTAGATGAAACGTCAGTCACTAACTCTTATGTGTCGCTAATCAGTTTGAAATCCATCCAACGGTCATGATTTGATCTGTCGATAACCCCATAATTCGTCAAAATTTTCGGGACAGAAATTCTGACAATCGAATTCTCGCGCATTTCTCTGTCATCAAAGGGAAGAGGGGGTGTGAGTGAACCCTTCTGGAACTGTCAGGAATGTCAAGGGACGAAATGTACCCGTGCATATACGTCAGCTGGGGCTGATATGGTTTGCTTGAGGCTCTCGTCTGAATATCTTATTGGGGCGCAGGGCTCCTTTACAATAGTGAGCTGCGGAATTCTCAAATCTATTTCTTGTAATATCACATCTAGCGGAGAATTTTATCAAATTTATCGGCACGTTTCAAGCATTACGGAAAATTCTTTTTGATCTTTGATACAAACTCCGTTTTATGTTGGATATTATTTTCATCAAACGTTTTGAGAAACGCCATTGGCAACTATATGAATATCAGTTTTTTTTTCATTTATTTTTCTTTTATCCAGCATTTTGATTATCATTCAAGCCTCAAATAAGTTTTAACAAGAAAGTTTAAGTGAAAACGATTTATTTATTGTGTGAAGACAAAATGCAAAATTTGGTTTTGTCTGTATATATAAATATATATATTTTACTTGCAATAAAACTTTTAAAATAAGTTGTCGTCAAACATTTTAACTACGTTTTTTGACTGAGATCTAATTTATGAATAGATAACGAAATTTACGAGGTGCTAAATGTCATAAAAAGTGAGAAAATATCGTTTTTTTTAATCGGGAAATATCTAATTATATATTACAGTGTCATATAGAATAAAAATAATGTCAAAGATTTGATACAGTCGAAAATCGTTGAAACTGAGTTAAAGGGACCTTTGAAATAAATTATCTCAACCATAGTTCGTTTGATTCGATAAACAATGAACCATAGGGCGGGGGTCGCAAATGTAGTTCGTCTTAGCCTTACTTCGTTTTCAACGTGTTCGAATTAATGTAGTTCGACTGTAGTTTCAATTTTGTTGTTTTCGTTGTATTTTATTATTTCACTATTTATTAAATTATATTTTCGAAAGAATCCAGATTCAAAAATCAAGTTGAAAATTTACGTGTCGAAAGTATAACTTGAGATTTACTTCATCAATCTATATTTAACACTAAATTTTTGTTACTTTGTTTATGTTTCTTTATAAAAACATGTTCAGCATATTCACTGAAGATCTAACTTCTTGATATTTTAACTCTCATTTGCGTAAAGATCTAAAGGCTTATCCTCAATATTGCTGAACTGGGGTAAGGAGGGGGAAATGAGAAAAAAAGAAAAATAATAATAATAATAATGAAACATGTATTTCTTCACTTATTATTAGTTTGTACGTTAATGTCTGTGAATGTGTGTACACTTAAGTCAAGTTGTTCAGTGATTTTTAATAATTTTCTTTCTTATCAATAATTTTGTCGGTAAGGTTGTGGTAATTTGCGATTTGATATGGATATATATTTTTCCTTTATTAGAAAAAACCTTTTTGACAACAACATGATTATCCGAACTGTCGGAAACTTTAAACTTTGCTTAAGTTATGAATTATTTTCAAAGTAGGTGCAGATCTCTTTGGGTACTAAAGCGAAAAAGCTACTTGGTGATGAATCCTAACTTTTACATCCTATTTTTGTGAACTCTGCTTCAATCACTGATAAATTACCAAGCACAGCGTGTTTTCTTTTTATCTTCTCAGCAGCAAAAGTTTATTCTTGTTAAAATCATAACTAGAATCCGACGGGTGCAGTAGGAGCATGAACTGACCAACGGTCAAGCTGTATATCAATCTGGCCATGAAGTCCATCCTTTTGGTCACTTCCCCCTTTTCGCCCCCTCCCTTTTCCTCTGCACCTGTCTGTGGCATTGTACTGACCACTTCTGCTGCCTTTGTTTAGGACTTCGAATCTCTGGGGTGCATTTGTCAGCTTGGATGAGGTGATCCACCATTCGTTTTGAAGTCAGAAAATCCTGGTGGGAATTGCCTTTGCCCTTTGTATTTACGGATCATTAACTGCCTTTCTGGCTTTTAGGTGTTGCTGATACATGCTCCTTCAGTTTCGAATGGGATTCTGTTTGGGAGGTATGGCTTGAGTGAAAGAGTTGGGGAATGTAATGGTTCGGAGCCCTGGGAATGGTCATTCTCTCGTGGTAGATTTGCATGACTGGGTGTTTCTTCCGAAAACTCTGAGTTGACTTCTCCGTGGGAGGTTGAAAAAGTCAGTAGAGTTCTGTAGTTTGAAATTGGACAGTAAACTTTCCCACGAAAAGATAGCCATTAATTTCTTTTTCCTCTTTGTTGTTGTTCAAGATATTTTCAGGACTCTCCCCCCCCCCCCTCCTCTAACTAACGGAAACAGCATTTGTTCTGTGTTGGTGATCGAAATTTTTATTTTGATGAACTTAACTTTAAGAAAGAAAAAAAAAGGTGTTAGTCGTGGTCAAGGGGTGACGCAGGAGCAGTCTCCACTTTCTTGTTTTAATCCAATCTAGCCTCCTCTTGCTTAAAAAAATAAAAAGAAAATTTATTTAACTATTAAATCAGCGAATGTTTCTTTTTGAGAACTACACTGCTGAAAAGTTAGAGAAAATAAACCTGTTCCTTAAAGTCCTTTCACGTTTTTTCCCCTTATTTCCTATGACTGATGTACACAAAAGCAATAGAAATTACATTATTGCGCGTGTTTATTAAACGTGGTAGTTGAACCATTTTTTAACAGTTCAGAAAAAGTGAAAAATCAGAAGAGTGGTGTGATAACCGAAACTAGTCCTTGAAAAAATATAATATAATGTCAAACTGAACCCTAGATTTTTCGGAAGTAGTAGGTTGTGCAACTCCGCCCAGGGTCATCTCATGGTTCAAATGAGGATTGAAAGGCGTGGCTCGGATTCTCCAACCCAGGTGATTTGCTTTTTCTATCAGGAGAAAAGACATTTTTGTCACCTGTCAACCGTGTGAGTGGAAATTTTTAAAAAAGGGAGATAGAAACGAAGTAAAGGGTGGTGGAAGTGACGTGTAATATTTTCCAAGTCGAAAACAAAGAAACGAAGATAAAATAGAAAATGACGAGAAGAGACGAAGGAGTGGCGATGTGATTGCCTTTGGTTCTGCGTGACATCATTTAAAGGATAGCTCAAAGCGTGTTGCCATCCGTGACCAAGAAACAATAAAAAAGAAAATTAAATTTGATACTCGCGCAAAAGTTAGCTGTTGTCACTCAAATAACTATACTATTTTTTTTAATCGCTATTTCATTGGAGTACCTTCAATTTGAGTTTTTTAATTTTAAATTAGCGTTTTACATAACCAGTTGTTTTGAAACAGTTTGAACAATATCTTAGCAGTTAGCAATGCATTTTTTTATTTCGATTTCCTTTTGTTTTATCATTTTCGTTTTATAGTAGAAGTTAAAGTAAAAAACGTGGACTTTTTTTTTTCCTTCAGAATTTTAGATTTTTTGTGTTTCTAGACATCATTTTCAAAAATTAAAATATTTCTCATAATATGTATTAGTATTGCATGTACTTAAAACATTGTTTTTCAAATCTTCATGGACTTATGTTAATAGCAAATTATTTTAGGCAAATCTGCTGCCCCGATTTTTTCGTTAATGAAATTTAAACTGCTTTCATATCTACTCAACGCTATATTTATAATTTATTTTATCCTCTAACATAGATAACGAATATGAATTTATGTTTATTGCGATAGCAACCGATTGTTATGTAATTTATGACGTTTAATTGTTTTTTTCCCTATTCAAAAAAAAAAAAAAAAAAAAAGATTCTTTCAATTACAATTTAGGGGTCCATCCCGAAAAGTTGGATCTGTTTTGCGGCTTCTTCACAACATTTTGCGCCGTAATAGGGGTCTCCTCACAAGCACTCCGTGTTTTAAAATCAATCTTTTTACAAACGAAGTTCAGTGAAAAGGTTAATTTTAAGATACAAAATTTTGTGAAGCTGACTCTTCCATAATTTTTACAGCATTTCCATTGCCTAAAAACTATGTACATTTGCTTAAAAAAATTCTAGTCTTTTTATTTTTGTGCGAAAGCATCATTTTTTACGACGGCTTTCGGCTGTAGGGGCTACTATAAAAATTGTGGTAGTCGAAAACTCTTTTATGATGAAGGAAGGAAGAGGGGAAAAGATAGCTGGAAAAAGGGGGGGGGGGAGAAAACTTAATAAAATATTTTCTCTCAATAAAGAAAAACCGCAAAAATGTTTTTTTTTTTTTTCAAACTTAGGATGAAGCTCAATAATTTTCAGGAAAAACTAAGAATAAAATAAATTCCTTTTTGCGTACCAAGGCATGGGTGATCGTATATTTACTTTCACTGCATGCTTGCTTTACGTTTTCAACTTAACTCGTGATTCTGTTAATTAAGGATATGTAAACTGAGCTGGAACCAATTCTCTGTTGGTGGTCAGTTCTTGTTCCCTGAAGTTGATATCGACGATAGCTCTTGATGAAGGCATCATTTAATACGTCTGCAAATGGGCCGTGACTGACGGGCGAAAATGGATGGCCGCCTAAAGATCTTCCCATGAAAAAAAGATTGTTCGTCGCCATATGGTGCAGTGTATCGCTGGTTGGATCTAGTTTCAGAGGGGGCGTTGAGGGTCTTGGCTACCGGGGAATTTTAACAAGCTGTTGATGGGGGTAAGGAGACAAGTCCGCTGAGGATCTGACCTTGACAGATGCTGCCTTGACCTGCAGGTCTTGTAATGGAGGGGTTCTGCAAAGAGTTTAAGGAACTTGATCCACTTTTAACAATGATTAGTGTTTTCGTCCAGTCCCTCAGCGGGGGAAAAAAAATTCCTGAAACTCAAAAATTTATGTGCAGTGGAGTTCCTCTTCGTTCTTCAAATAATTATCTTGATAAATTTTTATTGGTCAGTTTCACGTTTTGGATATTAAAGTTAAATCAATACATTGTGTTAAGTTTATGAGCAATGTGTTAAATATAAGAAAAATGCATTAAGTATATTTTAAGCGGACCAATAACCAGTGAAATCTTGATTCCATGTCATCCAAATCTATGTTTTACGTTTTTTTCATCAGGTCTCAGTTTTCCCGTATAACAAACATGTTAATTTAACCCCGATCAAAAGTTTCTAATCGTTGGAATTTCCTTTATTTTACGTTTTTTCATGGGGAAAAAAATCTAAAATAAGCAAAAAAATAAGAACCTTTCGTCTTTTTTAATGCTATTCCACGTTGTACCAATCTAATTATGAAGACATAAATGCATTCCACAGACTCTTGTCTTCTGTCTGATCAAAGTACTTCAATCCTGGAAGACGCTGCATTCACTTTGAACTCAATGAGTAAAAAACAATCCACTAATACGGAGTATTTTCAATGTAAACGCCCGGATTCGCAACTAAATATGATGAAATGATCTTAAAATGATATGCATAGTAATATAGTTGGCTCTCTGTTTAACGACGCTCTATTTAAGGACTTTTTCTATTTAACAACGGCTTTTCAAGGTCCCAGATGATACACTATAGTGTTAAAAGCATTCTATTTAAGGGCAACTTCTACTTAAGGACGATTTTTTGTGGTTCCATGAAAGTCGTTAAACGGAGAGCCAACTGTATTCTTTTCATAAAATATAGATATTATTCCTTTTGAAACCCATCTTAACTACCTTCATTTTTTTTCTATTTGATTTCTTCTTTCTATCTATTTCCCGTGTTTTACGTTTTCCCTCGTTTTACATTTTTCAAACCCAGTCCCTCGAGAAACGTTAAATCGGTGTTTCACCGTGTTTTTGAGTCCAAATTAAAAACGCATGCACAGTATCTGAATATCTAATTTTCCAAAAAGGTCGCATAAACGTATATTATTGATTTTGTAAATTTATATTTCATTGAACGACACATTAAAACAAATGACTAAAAATCCAAAATCTGGTAACATAATCAATTTTACCGAAGAATATTTTTAAAATAAAGAAATTGATTAAGAGTTTTTTTTTTTTTTTTTTTTTTTAAATTCCAAATGCTCCGTGATGTAATGCAGTTCTCCCTCATGATACTGCCGTCCAATTGATAAGCTGTTTCTCTTTCCTCTTTATTCGATAGCAATTTATCTAGATTAAGAGATAGCTCTTCTAATCACGTAACGATTTTTTCCCCGTCTTAATATTTGAAGGCGGTTTGTTAAAATTTATTTCAAAATTCCTTCACACACTCTCTGAAAAGTACTTGGAATTGAAACTTCTTTTGTATTTTCATTATTGAAGCAACATTCGACACTTTGGTGTCACGAACGGCGTAGAATTACGCTAAAAAAAATTCCTGGAAAATTGCCGCTTTCATTATGGCAGCACTTGTTACCGTTAAATCCCATTTCACAGTAAAATGTTACTAATTTTCTTTTTGTTTTAAGTGTACCAATCGGCCCTGCAATCGTTTACTCTTTCCGGTATGTAAAATTCTCAGTAAGCTCTTAATTTTTAAAGAATACTTACCTAAAGAATTTTCATGATTTTTTAACAATGCAGTAACAGCCTATAGATGTGTCGTTCATGAAGGAACGGGTCTAAAAAACTAAGTCTTTAAAATGAATGATGCAGCACGATCTCCTGAAAAATGAACGGCCGTTCTTTTAAATGATGATATTTATTTTATCTGTCTCATTAATTTCTTAATTTAAATCTCTTAATATCGTTTGACATTATTTTAATTTGACACATTCAAAATCGAGAAATAAATAAATACCGTTGTGCTGAGAAATAATAGGTAATATATCCAACGTTGTTTTGCACAAACAAACAGGTTACTGATTATTTGTGATTAACAACTTTGGATATTTAATGTTACATTTGAAATCTTTTTTTTTTTTTTTTTGCTTTATTTGCCCCTTCAAAATGTTTTATAGGACGGTATTCGATCAGCGGTGGACGATTTTTTATTTTTTCAGATCAATTTTGCAAATTTTTTAACATCTTGTCAATTTAATTAATTATTTTAAACAAATAAAATATATTAATTTAAATTTATACCAGGAATTGAACCGGAGTTGTGGAGTCGGAGTCGGACTAATTTCGGAGAAAGGAGTCTGAGTCGGGAGTCAGTAAAAAAAAAAGTTGGATTCGATCATTCTATCTACCAGTTTGTTGGCGCTCTTAGTTTTAATGAGATGACATCTGCCTCCGGCTCGGTTATTCACTACTCCAGACTGAAGAGTTCTAATAAGAACGAAACTGCAGTCTTTAGCTGTGATAACCTGGCAGTCTGGTGTATTGCATGTTGTTCTGCCTCAGCCCTGGCTTAGGGGAGGTAACGTAGTGCTATAAATAATGTTGCTGTTATTAAAAAAAAAAAAAAAATCTTTTTTTACAAGCAATGTCTACGGGTGGATTTCATCTCATTTCAAATGAAATTGATTATTTCTATTATCTACGCAATGAGTTTTGTGTACATCGCTTTTGTTAATAAGTGTTTACTTTTTCCTGGAATCATTTCTAAAGTAATAAAAATAATGAATAATAATTTCTTGTTTTTTAGTAATTATAAAAACAAAACCATTCATTTTCATCGTATACAAAACAAAATAACGTAATAAATAAGCATTACGGATTGTAGTAGACTATTTATTCTTTTCGTAATATTTTTCAATGTTTAGACTCACAATATTTATTCAAGTAAATATCTGTGTGAGTACACAATAACATCATTAACAAAAGCTTTATTGTGGTTTCTTGAACTGATTACTTTTCTCCGTAACTATTTTAATGGGAAATTTATTTATTTTCCAACTTCTAATAGTTATCTGAATGGAATTTCCTATTTTTTTTATTCCAGACAATAAGAAACACTTTTTGATTAGATAAATAAAAATTATTATCATTGTAAAATGTAATTATTTACTTTTTCAAATTTTAAAGAAGTAAATTGAATGAGATAATATAAATTGCGAATTTTTAAAATGATTAGAAAATGATCATTTTTGATTGAAGAAAACTACTTTTTATTGCGTATTCAATGGTAATAATAATATAAATTGATGTTGCTCTTCAGCTTTTTTCTTAAAGTACTGTACGTCAAAGGATTAATGAAATAAATATCTTCTGTTGAAGATCTTGTTCCTTTTAAGTCAAAGCAAAAGGTAATTATGTTACAAAATGCAACGTTGTGGTAACGTGACCAGCAAGATCTCCAAGTACGAACAGGATTACACAAATTTAGACTTTTGTTCATCGGGATGTGTTTGTGCACCAATCTTATTGGTGAAAGTTGGCAAATTTTTATCAGGTTGGCGGAATAGCGACAAAGCGAAATTTGTTTTACACCTTCAAAAGCAATTTTCTTTGTTGTTACAAAAATCATTTATTTCCATACGAAAAATTTGTGCTTTTATGTGTGCATATTTCTTTTATCGCTACCAGTACCAAGTAAAAGGATATTTTTTTTAGAAGCAGAGAAATTTAAGTTGAAATAAAGCACAGAAAAATGTTTTTAATATCCGTGAAATTGGCTTTGTTTGATAGATAATTTTACGGCATTAATGTTTCAATTGGTTTAAGTCACATGTGGCAAATAAAGATCTAGCTTAGCGGTCACCACTCGCCGCGAGGGGATCAAATAAAAAAAATGACGACTGATGATGTATTAGAAAAATTCGCTATCCGGTCTCCACTTTTCCCACTACTGGGTTATCAATTAATACTATTAATTATTAGTGGGACTGGAATTGTTATGTTGTTTTGTCCAATCAAATACATTTTTATAATTTTTTAATTTTTGATCATTGATGTAATTTCTCTTGTATGAACTACCTTTTGTCATGTCGCGTACGAATTTCCAATTCTAAATCGATTAGCATCAATTGGTTTCGGAAGAGAATATTTGGAAATGTCATTTTGAATCTTTGCCAAATTTTATTCGTTTTTCCATACACCAATTGGAATAAAAGGAAATCAGTTAGTGCAATGTTCGGTGAGGCAACCCTCCACTGACATTGATTATTTTTTCCCCAGGGTTCATGTTTAGCAGTGTGGTCTGGCACAATCATGTTTCATAATCACATCTTTTCTGTTGAAAATCGCTGAAATATACTCACCTGACATTGCACCATCTGATTTCCCTTTGCTTCTAAAGTTTACTTCAATTTCAAACTGACAATAGCATAAAAGTTTGAGTACTATCCATAATGCTCCAAGACCAGGAGGTGCATGGTGTATAATCCCATTCTAAGCATTTCGGTGCGTAAGGGTTAACCATTATGATTACAAGTTCTATTTCTATTTTACAGTGATTTTCTTTAAATAGTTACTTCTGCCTTTCAATATGTTTTCTTACTTTTAAAATAGTTTCGAGAATTCGGGTGATTTTGTGAGCTTGTTGCCATAATTCTTTAAAATTAGTTGTAAAATAAACAAACGGAGGAAATGCATAAACTTTCGTACAAACATTTCCATTTACATTCTTATGTTTTCATTTCACTCGAGCCATAGGTTAATTAAAATCTGAACTGCGAAATAAGAGAGAGAGAAAATTTTTAAAAAGAAAAAGAAAAAAAAGGAATCAATTAATTTTCTTCGAAAAATAATAAAATAACATTGAACGTGGAACTTTTGAAAATATTACCCTAGAAGTAATCAAATTAACAGCATAATATAAAAATGCGAGCCATTTCTGCAAATTGGAATAACTCAAAAAGGAAATGAACGGAAAAATACCCGATAGCTAAGAACTCATGCTGAAAAGTTGAAACTTGCTCGAAATGAGCATGCGCAGTTACCGATCCCCCACCTGAACAAACAAGAACCATTAATTTTCCATCTTTTCGCTTGTTATTATATATACTGTTCTTTTTTGCGTTTTATTTCATTTACGTTTTCATTTCATTTATTTTTCCCTAGAATTTTCCCTTTCCTCATGTTATGTCAGCTTTTCTAAATGTGGTCCCCTAACGACATCATTTAATTACTTCGGCTCTGGTTGGTCGCCGTAAAGGGGGAAGTTCTTTGGCAACGAGGGGGGAGGGGGGCAAGTATAAGAGTACGTAAATAGAATTCTGCTAGGCTCTCTCTCTCTGTTTCTCTCTCTTTTTTTCCTCTCCTTTCATTCTTTTTTTCCTTTCCAGTTTTCGTTCGCCTTCATTTCCGAAACCTGAGCAAAGATTGAGTTCGTATGCAAGCCGGAGTCTGCTTTACTTTTAGAAAAAGTAATTTATTTTACATGAGCTTCTACTTTTCTGGAGAGCACACATATAGCGCTACTGCACATTTATTATCTTTCCTCAGCTGACGCGTGCGCATTAAAAATCTCGCTGTTCTTACATAATTAAATGGCATTAAAATATTTGAGCCCAGCGTTTTTCATAACTTTAAAATTCTGTGATGAATTTCTTCGAGTTTTTTTTTTTTTTTTTTTTTTGTCGCTTTGCTGTATCTCCTGTATCTGCCTCATTTGATATGAATACACGCTGGTAGCAGCGCTGCGAAGTCGGATTCGGACTGATTTTGAGACAAAGGCGTCGGAGTCGAAAGTTTAAAATTGTCGGAGTCGGTCATTTTTTTTCTCAAAACCTGCAACTCTGCCAGTGTTTTCAAAGTTGGAGTGTGAGTCAGAATGATTTTGGAGTAAAGGTGTCGGAGTCGAATGCTATGAAACTCCCTGAGTAGGAGTCGGAGCTGGTCATTTTCACAACGACTCTGCAACCCTGGTTGGTAGTAAGTAATTAGTCAGTAAGATAAATAAATACCTTTGTGCTGAATAGTAAAGTCGAAACAAACAACGTAAGTAGAAGCACAAATTTGTAAGTGCTTCTACTTACGTTGTTTGTTTCGACTTAATTAGTCAGTGTTGTGAAGTCAGAGTCAGACAGTTTTGGGTGTAAAGGAATAGGAGGCTTGAAATTTGTAGGAGTCGGAGTCGGTCATTTTCCGAATCTGCAGCTCGGTCGAGTCTGCGGAGTCGGATTCGGGACTAATTTTTGGGTTAGATGAGTCGGAGTTGATCATTTTCCAATCTGATTATGCAGATAATCTCAAAAGTGACTAATAAAAACATTATGATCAATTAAAAAAATATATTAATCATGGATAGTCTCACTACACATTTTTTCACATTTGGTTGGCTTCAAGTAAGAAAGTGAGTTTTCTGAACATGTAAGTCAATATTAGCTCTAATTTATGCGTATCTTAATAAGTTGAGTTGAATAATTCAATAGAGCTGGTAATACCTCTAACTTATTTTGTCAGCGACCTGTTGCCTCTAAGTTGCGCCCTCTTGTGATTTTGAAGCCTCGTGAAGCTTTTCTGAACTGCCCTCACTCATAATTTTAGTCTGCCTGACCGTCCTATTGAGATTTTGGATCATTACGCCCTTTACCCTTTTTTTTCTTAAAAAATGCTTTAAATGAATGAGTCATTAGACAAAACACTGCATACATTATTAATTGTAATACTCATAATGTGACGTATTTATGGGGCTATGTAATTGTGCCGCGCCATGCAATTTACGAGATGAAGTACAAATAGCAATGCAATTTAAATCAGTAGAGACAAGACATAATTTGACTGAATGCTTTTTGTTTTGCTCTTCACCCACGAAATATTTTGTAATGACGCGGAACTCAAAAAAATGTTTTGGTTTAAATTTGCAAATTCAGAAATTTCAGCATTATCAATTATTTTTACGGAAAAATACTTCATACCGTATTAAAATAGCGATAATTTCAAACTACCCTCACGTACTTTGGGGAAACTAAATGACATTGCAATTGCATTTTCAAATACTATTTTCTAATCTTTAACTTTCCATTGAAACGCCCTTTTAAATTACGCATGTAAATTGTGTATCAACTAAGTTTATTGTTTGTAACACATTTTTTTATTACGGACTTACTGTTGAAACAACTTCTTGGCAAGATATGGAATAGTTTGGTTTTGACTGCAAACATTTCATTACTTAACTCTGCTTTATGAATGGTATCCAGACTTGGCACAGAAATGTTTCAAGATTTGCAAAATTTACTTTTCTTGTTTCATGTTGCGGACACAAGAAGAAAAGAAAAAAAAAGAAATAGATATTGCCGTATAGAAGCTCCATTTTCCTGCACTATTTTCTGAAAATAAATAAAGAAGATTGCGTATTTTTGTTGATGTTATGGCGGATTTCAGACATTTTTAAATCTTTTTAAATACATTACTTTGCATTGTAAATATCAGGCCGATATTTCTTCACAAATCGCCCGAGAATGACATTATCGTTATAAACCGTGTTCGCAGTATCGAGTTTTACGATGTGCATATTCTAAGCGAAACATTAGCACTTTAGCAGAAATATTATGCTAATAAAATAATTGACAAGTTAAAAGTATTTGAAAATGTTATGTTTTTTAATTGCAACGTACGTTTTCCAATTATATAAGAGTTACATTATGACTTTAATTTATGAGTTATTTATAGATTTAAATTAGAGCCAATATTTTCCCCATGTTGAAGTATTGGAGGAATAAAAAAAAAAAAAAATCCTGGACGAAAAAAATAGAGAAATCGCATAAAATCAGTTATTATTGCCATTGTGTTCCTAAACTTTTCTTAATTACACAAAAAAGCACTTTTTCTAAATTCTGCAGCAATTAAACATCCATTTTGAGGGATAATAAATGAACTTCTTTTAGCTAATCATAACTATTTTTCATTTCTTTAAGCGAAAGTTATCTTAATAATGTAATTAAATGCACATTCACGTAATTCCTATTTTTTACCTCAACATTATAATGCGAGAAGGTTCGCTAAAACCAAATTGTGACTGCAGCGTAAAAGACGGTGTATTCCGCAATAACCTCAAACCTCTATTTTCTTTAATTTTTTCCCCCATGCACTTAATTTCTATGGGATAATTACTTTCATCGAGTTCATTTGCACGAGCGTGTCTTAATGAGTTTTAACGCTGAGCAAGATTCAACGCAACACCCCTCCTTATAGCTTCGTCAAATCCTTTTTCTTAATTTTTCTTTCTTCTTTTCCAAGATTTTTTTTTCTTCCTCCGTTCACGAACTCTGTTTGCTTGTTAATTTTCAATGTTTGAGCGCCTTCGCTGGGGCAAATATTGACACTGGAATTATACCTTAATGAGAGGCAAGTTAGCTTCTGCCAGGCTCTAAAAATCTTGGTGAATATTTTTGTGTGTACTTTTGTTTCCCGAATTACATCAATTGGATGATTTCCGCGTGACGAAATCAAGATATTTAGGATTTTTAGTTGAATAAAACAAACATCTGCTCTAAATTTCGGCGATACAGTTACTGGTGTTATTTATATAAGGATGAGTTTAGTTTCAAGTTCGGATAGAAATATAGAAAGGTCTGAATCGATTTACGCCAATAAATAAATAAATAAATATATATATATATATATATATATATATATATATATATATATATATATATATATATATATATATATATATATATATATATATATATATATATATACAGGGGCGCCGACTTGGAAAAATTATTGAGGGGGCTGGGCCAGTCATCACCGGGGGTTTATGGGGTTATGTAACCCCGCGGAGGTTATCCCCCCCCCCAAAGAAAGGTCGTTTTTTGTGCCTTGAAAATGCCAATTTACATACTTTTTGGTGTGTATAATTTAAACAAACAAACAGTATGTGACATGGCGTTTTCAAAGTAAAACAATCCAAAAATTGGTATACAAATTTTTCTGGTTCAACTAGATCATGCCACTTGTCTCAGTAAGAGACATTTTTTTGTTCTATTTTATGGGGAGTCATGCAGTGCTGTAGCTAGGCATGGAAAAGGTACGGCGCTTGACTTGCATTGAAGGGCACTCCCAGAAACTCCGACTTAAAAAATATTGGGGGGAGGGGGCATGCCGCAGGAAATTTTCTAAATCTGAGATGAAAAAAAGTGAGTTTTGAAGTTTTTTTAAAGCATTTTAAAGTCATATAATCAACATTCGAACCCCGAAAAGTCGACAAGCCCGACACATATTTTTTGGCTTTGAAAAAAGGAAAAAATAAATAGGAACACACACAGTATTTTTGTAAAAAGGTAATTTAATTTAAGCATGCTTTTTAAGACCAGTTGTTTTTTCATTAGTGATATCGGCTAACATATTCAAGCGTAAACACAGTCTCTCAATGTCTAGGTCACTTTTGAAAAACTCAGTTGATTTTTCAAACTGTTTCACCTTTGTTTAGAAAAAGCAAGCACTCTTGTTCAACTGCAATGACCTGTGTGCGTCCAGTTGATGTAAATCGCCCAACAATGCAAAATTGCACCATTTTACAAACCTCAATGTATATTGCCTTCTAGTACACTCGAGTCCCGACCTACGCGAGGGATGCATTCCAAGACCCCTCGCGTAAGTCGAAATTTTGCGTTGTGGAAAAAGGTATGTGTAAAATTTTTTATAAACATACCCATTTATTTTAGACACTTGTAAAGACCCCATCAAACTGTTAAAAACCATCTCTTAACTCTACTCTAACTTTACATTCCTGTTTCTTACATAAAGAACTGAATGTTAACTTGTTTTTTAAAAATACCGTTTTACTCAACATAAAATACTGCTACGATGTACAAAATCAATGATCAATGGGAAAAAAAGAAAAAATAAACCGGTATACGGTAAGCACAGTATATAGTAAGAAAAGCAAATGCATCTTTAGTTGTACTGAACAGTCGATCCATTAATGATATTTGTGCACAATACATGAGCAGTTTCCATTTTCATAAATATTTGCATTTTACTAAGACACTACTCGGTGAATTTTTACGGATTTCCTTTTCTTGACTTGTAATTGTATGTATGGAAGATTCACTCATATCTAATTCTCGTGCTACCTTCAACGCATTTTTTAGTTGAGCTTCAGCTTTTCAAGAAGCTCTAGCCTTTCTTTAATTGTCAGAAACTTTCTCCTTTTATCTTCACAAACTTTAAATGAAACAGCGCTCTTAGGTATCATTATATTTCATTAACTTTCGCATTTAAAATGAAAAAGGAACTTCCACTCTCACCGATGCTAAAAGGAAAAATATCCTATCATTATTCACACCTTTCGTCTTCAGTTAACCTGCTTACACAACCGTAATAATTATTTGTTTTAACTCATTACTGAATGTATTTTACAAGGTAAACTATCTTCAAATAAGGAAAATAAAAGATAAATTTATGAGTTTAAAAAGCATAATGTAATTAATAATTTTTTTGATTTATTGGGGGGGCTCTGCCCCCTCAAAAATATTTTTGAGGGGGCTCGGGCCCCCTCAGGCCCCATGGAGTCGGCGCCACTGTATATATATATATATATATATATATATATATATATATATATATATTCGGCATACCCGGATCAAATTCTTAGACTTTAAATAGTAAATTATGTTTACTTAAATAATAATTTTAAATACAGACAGCAAGAACGGAGTTATAAACATTCCAAATGTTCGGTTTTTGTTTTGATCAAACGCAAAACTCCTGCACAGAATGTACAATAAAATATAGTACTAATTTAAAAAAACATCATGACGTACTTGGAACGTCATTACGACACCACTGTAACTCAACTATTAATAATATAGCATTTGCGAGAAATGATAATATATAATTTTGCTACAAAGCATTGTGTTATTGCTGTAATAAAAGATAAGGTTGCTCATTAAAGAAAGTGTTTTGCTTATCAGTTTTATTACCCGGATTGTCCGGAATTTCATTTATCCGGATTGTCTTGGTCCCCAGATAGTCCCGATAAACGAGTTTGTACTGTACATTGTTATTATCAGTCGCACAAATACTTTTTTTCTGAGGAAGTCTAAACACATTAGGACTAGAAGACAAAGGTTCTGGGGAGAGTTATGCAGTGGCAATTGACCCGAAACCCCCTATCATTGTCTCTTCGATTAATTGTATGCCTTTTAAAATGTCACAGAACATTGAAGTAAATTTAAATGAAACATTCCTGTTGAAACTTTTTGCTCATGTATTACTAATTTGTTGAATGTTGTATCTTTGCTTGTGTACCAAAATGTTCGACGTCAAGTACATTAGTTATATTTAATTAATAAATCTTTCAAAGACATCATATTGACACCCCACAAGAATATTTTTAATTAATACTTTAAATGTTAATAAGAAGAACTTTATAATTTTATAATATCAAAAATAATTTTTGACTTTCAACAAAATATTACAATAAGAGTATCAATTTTTGAAAATTGCCTGTATTATCAAATGCTTTAATTTCGGCGGTATTTTTTCCTGACTGGAATATACTACATATGCAACTACATTATTAAAATATCACTAGATAGGTGGCGCTTAGAACGGAGTAGATATTTTTCACCTTTTCACTTTGCCCCACATTCCCCTACAACTTCCATAACTTACAATCGTTCTTCTTTACTGCTGAAAGTGATCAAATTATCTTGAGTTAAATTGCAGCAAAATTGTTCTCTTTTGTTTTTGTTTATCAAAATCGTTAATTATCTTCGCGAAAGCGATACATAGCAAAATAAAAGCGCAATACGCAGCTTAAGCAGACGTTTGGTAGCTAGCGACGCAAAAAGCCATTCCCATAAATTAAGGCTTTCCCGCATCTCATTGCGCCGGGATTCCTGAAGGATTTAGCTGATGCGGAAATTTCTAATCAAAACTTAATTAACAAATTTTTGTGAACTATCTCTGGCCTGTTGCGAGAGCATTTCGGGCGTTTGGAAAACGTCATAAATCTTACTCCGAATCATTGCTTTCTCTTCCTCGTTACACAGCCTCATCTCATGCAGGAGGAGAAAAGTTAGTTTATAGACGGTCTGTGCTCTTTCATATCTTGACGTAATATTTGATTGTATTTGCTTAAGTCTCGAGTGACAGGAAGCAGGATGATGAAGAAGTTAAATCGAAAATTTTGCGTTTCTGCCGCTTAATCTGAAACTTGAATCTGCTCCATTGAGACGTTGATACGATTTCGTCTGACTAACTGTTTTGAAATAGTCATGTTGTGAAGTGTGTTCTCGCGGCATCGGATGCTTAGTGACTTAATTTGTAAAAAGTTTTATGTCGTGTTGTGCTCTTCCTAAATTCCGACTTGATTAAGTTGAAACAATTTTCAGTTTTCCTGTTTAAAATATTCATACTTTTAATTGAAACATGCGAGAAAGTAAGGACTATTTTCTTTTGCTTTATGTTATGATAACTTTTTTTTTTACCGCACACACTCCACGATCCCCCGCACCTACCACTATTTGTGTTTTAATGTTTTGGATGGCGCCCTGAACTGATTTGTTTTTTTGATCCAGACCAGATGCCGATCAATCCCTGCTCCAGAACCCCCAGAAGTATCGATTCTCTTGGAGGACTTTGTTAATACGACATATTAAACGTGCCGTAGGGGGGGGGGGGCGACCATTAACGAACAAGGAGGATATTCGATCCGGCTGGCTTCCAACCCGGGACCTTTCGGTTTTAAGTCCAACGCCTTAACGATCAGACCACCATGCCCGCCTTTTGTTATCACAATAGTTGTAACTTTTTTCAGATAACGACTTTTACTTGTCGGTTTCATGTAAAATTATGATTTAGTTTTCGTGTTAATAAGTAAAATGCATTAAAAACATTTTATTGTTAAAATTATGTTAAGTAAATTAAAGCTAAATTAGAGCTTCTTCCATCGAACAGAAGGGAAATTTCCCTTTTGCAAAGGACTGCAATTTTATCTGCCGAAAGGAAGCAAAATATTCCAGTACAACAAGTATTAAAGTAAAAGTTCCTTTGTAGCTTTTTTTAGATTACGTGTATAATACCTTTGTCTAGAGAGGTACATTTTTACTTTACTTATAAATCCTTTTTGATGTCAATAAGTTAAATGCATTGAAAAAGACTGAAAGTGAATTATTTTCAATTATAATAAGTGACTTAAAGCCAAATTGGAACTCGATCATCCATGAGAAAAGAAATTTCCTTTTTGGCATAAAACTACAACTTTGTCTGCAGAAGCGAAACTAAATACTCCAATTAAACAAGCATAAAAGTAAGAAATTCATCTTAATGGGAAATATTTTGTAGTCATTAGATCAGTTTCATTGCTAAACTGAAGTCGTTCGACCACGATTTTGAAAACATTATTTTCAGTGAGCTGAATGTTTGGAGAAAAAAAATAAATAAAACGTATTTTAAGTCAAATGGTACTTTAGCTAAAAGACGTTAAACAAGATGTAAAATCGTGTTCATTCTGAAACATGTTCAAACTTACCAAGTTCGGCAATAAAATTAATATTTTCCAATTCTTCGCCAAGTTTTTGTATTTTAAGTCATTTTAATTAAAACATTACTCTTTTCTTTTTTAAGCATTATGTATACAACAGAGCACCGATTTTTAGAACTCCGTTATACCAGTATGTCCAATTATCCCAGCAACCCCCCCCCCTTTATTTGAAGATTGATTATGCATAATAAAAAACGTAGCCCCGCCTTCCCCCGCACGCGGCTTGGTTAGTTAAGTATCACTGAAATAAAATGTGTAAAAATCGTCACATGGTAGATAATTACTTATACCTTTGCCCTGTAGATGAGTGTGGCAAATTTTCTTATACATAAAGTAGCAATTGGAATCAGCAATGGCTTCTGTAAGAAACTTATGCCTATCTTTTTTACTTGCAGAAGTACCTGCATAAATCAGTAAATAATTTTTAAAACAATAGCATTTGTGTAAGATCTTTTAGCAGTTTTTTATCCTTCCTGAATTTTTTTTTTTTTTTGAAATTTCTTGTTTGGCGCAATTTATTTTCCGTTGTTTAAATTATTTTTGTTAAAATGTATTGTTTTTATTATTTGTTGTTATTTTTATCAAAATGTTTCTTTTGTTCATTTAATATAATCTATTTCAATTTTGAAGCATACAGTTCTTATGCTCCTTATTTCTAAAACATTGATTATTTTTATTTGCTTTGCATTCTGAGTTATATTTCCGACTTTTCAAATCTTCTGATGATAAACGTTGAAACATTACTTGTTCGATATTATAGCGTATATTTTTTGAAATCTACTTATAAAGCAAATATTTATATGCAACACGAGAGACTTGGACAAGGAAGTAAAAGTATGAAAAATAAAAGTAAATTAAAACAATTTCTCTTCCGAACTTCAGGATTCAACTGAGTAGAATTCTGGAATTGAAAAGAAAGGCGACTTCTAATTAAATTTTTCTTTAAGTAAATACGCATACATTTAATTATAACTACTTTCATTCAACGGAAGAATGAGGCAAAATGTATTGCAAAATAAAAAGGAAAAGACAAATTGAAAAATGAGAACACGCATTTAAAAATATCTCTCGTTAACTCTTTGACTTTCAATTTTATTACCTGAAAACGGATAATTAATGCTGGCGAATAGTCGTAGAATTATTCAGGCATTATATCAAAGAATCGAAAATAATCATATTTTACACAAAAAATGATAATAACAATAAATAGTTGACAATTTTACTTGAAAGAAGAATAATAATAAATAGTTAACGATGTACTTACAATAATAATAATAAATAGTTGACAATGTATTTGCAATAATAATTATAGTAATAGTTTACTATGTGTTGATAATAATAATTATATTGAATAGTTGACTATGCATTTGCAATGATAATAATTATATATAGTTAACAATGTATTTACCATAATAATAATGATAATGATGATGGATAATAATAAAAATGATAAACTGTTAAAAATGCAATTAAATTATTTTTTATCATTCATTTTTAACTTTGATAGCAGCTAATTAATGAAAGATGAATACATGCTGCATCATTCATTAAATTTCCTCTCACATCTTGGCGAACCCATTCACACCCTGCGAATCACTTTCATTCCGACCTGTTCACATTATTCCAACTTTTTTGTTCGCAAATTCCATAAACCCTCGTCTCATCCCCACTCGTGTCCCAGTAGCATTTTGACGATCTCTCCTCGTTTTGTTCGCATTCCAAAACGGCAGGAAATAAATGAAAACAAACCCATTTTGCTCGAAAAGATAAATCCTGTGATACGGAGGTAGTCAGGGGGGCGGGGGGGGGGGGCGAGGGATATGGCGGGAATTCTTTATACATTTTGCCCCGTCCGCAGAGGGAACTCGGAATACATATAAGCATACACTTCCTAGCATGGCACGAAAACTAAAATCCCAACATCCTTGGGGATTTTATGATGGATGGAGATGTGTCTGGATTCATGATTCATGCCCAGCATGTATATACACTTTTAAATGCCTTTTCTAATAAAGACTTTCCAAAACTGAAATGATGCCATGCATCATGTGCTCTGGCGAATGAATGTATTTTCTTTGTTGTTCGCATTCGGGTGAAGGTTTTGGGATGGTGTGTTTCCCGATCCTTTTCGTGGGCCAGGTTGGAATACCTAAGAATGTGTCCCCTGTTTATCGATTCGTGGGGAACAATGCATCTAAATTTGTACCACATCGATTTAGTTAATCTGTCGATAAAAGGTTCTCTCGTGTCATTGTCGAGTTTGCATGTGATTAATGAACGCTCTTTTCAAAGTTTATCGCAGAAAGTTTATTACAGAATCCTCCCATATCATACTAGATTTGGTTAATGTTTTTTTTTCCCCAATGGTTTTCGTCGAGTAATGTGCTATTTTTAAGTTTAAGATAATATTTTTAGGATTATTGAGTTTCAGTGCTTCAAGTATTTGTGTGTACGAACATTATGATACAATGTTTTTTTAGTTTCAACTCCAGTTTCCAAAGTTTTAAGAAACGACAAAATAAAAAGAATGTGTATGGTTTTGATTGGTTACAGCAGAGGAACATCAAGAGCGGGAGGGGAGACATACGGTAGCTCTTACTTTCATCGTGCTGGTCTGAAGGCAGCAAAACAGTCAGATGTGTATCTAAAATGGCGATACAAACGTGGTTGTTTAAAGTAACGATAGGGCCAATGTTCTGACTGAAAACGCAGAAAATAGATTTTTTTTTTTTCAAATGATCTTTAAAAATTTAATAATTTTGCTTTAATTCAATATAAGATGGTCTCTTTCTTAATAAATAGTATATTTCTTTCTATAAACCTTAACTAACCCTCTTCTAACATCTATTCAAATGATCATACTAAATGATACCAATTCAATAATATACGCTCCCCAAGAAAGTGTCTTCGGTTGAGCAATAGTAATTCTTAAGCTCTCTAGCAGATAAAGCCTATCTGGAGTCTTCCACAGGATTTATTCCCATTCAGAAAACTGAGTAAATCACTTTGTGAAAGATCAGAACAGTGAGACTTATCACGTGCTTTTCTGGAGGCCTTTATAAGAAGGAATATTATATGATTAGCTATGAAGAGAGAGTGCGCTAAAATTTGTTTATCGCAACGTAACGGGATACTTTCCCGCCCTTTTATTATTGATTCCAAGGCTAAAATGAACTTTCTTTTAATTGCCTCTAAACTATTACATTCATTAAAGCTTAACTAATCGTGTAAAAATGTATATTTTACGCACACATACATATACAGTCGCGTCCGTTCTTAGCACACTCCGGAGCAAATTAAAAATGTCATTATAGTCGTAATTTCGTGACAAACAGGATATAATAACTATACGTAACAGTCAAAAATTCGCTGTATACGGCTTCGTTATAAAAAGGCACGACCGTATATAAACGTATTATTTTTTACTTGAAAGCCAGAAAAATTTGTGGACTCCTGTCGAAATTATTTCGCTTTTCACCCCGCACTACATGAAGGAATTCAATTCTCATTCTATGCTACACACAAGATTAAACTTCGCGAACTTGGTTTTCATTTTCTTCCAGGCTTCGTAGGAGACCGGTTTCCCTGAAATATGTCTATCCGTCCGGTCAGTTTCAGTCATCGCTCTTTCTAGTCACGCGGGGAGTCACGGCGGGGGAGGCGGTCATCTTTTAAGATGACCCCGCTCTTACGTGACTCGGCACTGAAATTCGGGACCCATCCCATTGCTTGTCCCCAGTTACGACCTGCGTCGGATGGAGTTGGAAGTCCCCTCCCGGTGAATAAAATAATAGAGCTCTTATTTCTTTTCCACCGCTTTCAATATCTCTGCTTGTATTTATCTCAGGCTTTTTCCAAGTCCACCCCCTAATGAATTATGGCAAGGTTCTGTCAGGAATGGGTAATGGAATCATCTGAAAGGTCAGAATTACCTCGAGGAAGATTTTTGAAGTTTTGAAAACCATTTTATTTCGCTAGCTTTGTGTTTCGTTGGCCACTTCCGCATGATTTGAAAGAATTTCGCTGTTGCTTAGTTGATTAAAGGAAAAGACGTAAGTCAATATTTTAAGAATATTGTTTCTGAATCTTTTGGGTTATTTCACGAAAAGATCAACCCTTTGTCCCGCACGTGACGGTTCATATATTTCATTAAAAAGGACTCATTTTAGAGGGTGATGATGAAAGTTTTTGCTTAAGATATCACGCATAAGTTTGTAGTTTGTTAAGCAAAAAAAAAAATGTTCATTAATATTTTAAAGTATTATTTTTAATGAAATATATGAGGCGTCACGTGCGGGACAAAATGACATTTTGCCCTGGAATGGCCCTTTTCTTTCTGTAACTAATTACAGTGAAAACCCGATTTTACGTCCCCCGAATCTACGTTTCCCCCGCCGTTTCTCGTTTTTTACATCAGGTCTCAGTTTTCCCGTATACTAATATTGTTAATTTAACCAGGATGGAAAGTTTGTTTTTTGTGAATTTCCCACATTCTACATTTTCTCTGGAAAGAAAAAAAAAAGAAAAAAAAAGTTCTAAAACAAGCAATATGCTTATTTTTGTGCTTTTTTAAAAACTTATCCACATTTTGGAAAGTAAATCTATGAAAACAGAAATGCAACTGCTCCATCCGGTTATATTACGAACTATTTTCACCCTAACCGTCCAGATTCGCTCAAAATGTGTTAGAATTATCTGAAATGTTGTGTATAATAATGTTCTTTTCATAAAATATAGATATTAGGGATGGTAAACAAAAAACTAATTGTTTTACAAATCATAAGCTTTTCAATAGGGAATGATTTTGATATTTTTTACAACTCAAAAGTCCATCCGGATAAAAGTTGAATAGATTTTCAACCTCAAGTCTTTGTAACAATTTGATGTAACTAGACACACGTATCGTTGATTCCATTCAAACCATCATTATTGCCGAAGCCATCCGGAAACCATCGTAAAATTGGTTCTTTTATCACAATGGAAGGTCTTGACACAGTAAAATAAAAAACTATTTACCGCTACAATTTCTGTTTTATGACTCACTATTTGAAATGTATCGACATTTAGAATTTTATTTACAGTTTTAATGAACGAATTTCATTGACTTTCTTTGATACACCATGTAGTAAAAAAACTGCAAAAACAGACCTGTGCACACTTTTCAAAACTCAAAAGTAAAAAAATATATATTATTATGAAAAATAATTATTATTGTTATGCGTAAATTTGAATTTTCCGAACTTATTGAAGTAGATCATGGGTTGAAAAATATTATTTGAAACATTAAGTAATTTTTTGAGCACAATAAATATGCAACAATAATATAGAGTTAATATAAATGGTTAAAAATGTTTGAGAGTATTCAGGGTTTAATTTCTACCAAGAGAAGTGCAGGAGCTCTATTGACCCCACAACTTATTTTTATGCTTAAATAGCTTGAGTTTCGCCTAAAATATTAAAATTGGCATAAAATTGAAAAGAAGTGCTAAAGCTTAGCTCCCGTAAGCTCCTACACAAATTAAGTGCTTGCCCAACTTATACTATAACTTACTTTGGGATAACGCTTTGGATCAAAATGATTGTTTAATGTGAGGTTTGGGGGGAATCCTTCTAAAAGCAACTTTATGGATAACGTCTAACAACCAAAAGCTGCAATTATAAGTTTTGAATCCTCGCTGAAACAAGCCTTGGATAACACCTTAGATCCAAAGGGTAAACTAATGAGGTTTGCAACCTAAGTGGAACAAAGAAACAAGGGTTCGGCATGGATCCAATGCATCAATGAAAGATGCATAGTTCTCCACAGACGCAAGTCTTTGGATAACACTTTGGTCCAGAGGATAAATCAATGAGGCTTACTATCTTGCCGAAATAGTTTCCACAGAAGCAACTCTTCGGAATATGCCTTGAAAAAAAATTCATTATTGAAGTCTTCAAAAACAGGTCTTTGAGAAACGCACTGGATTCAAAATATAAACTAATGAGGCTTAATATCTTGCAGAAGTAATTTCTTCAGAAGCAACTCGTCGGAATATGCCTTGGATTCAAAAGAACTAACTAATACGGTCTGCGAAAATAGGTCTTTGGAAAACGCACTGGATCCACAAGATTAATGTTTCAAATCCCACAGAAACAAGTCTTCGGATAACGCCTTGAAGCCAAAGTATTAATTAATACTATTTTCGTCTTCGCTTTAGCACGTTTTTGGATACACTCTTGATAGCTTCAATTAATGATGCTTCAGTTCCCGCAAAAACAAAAGTTGTCAAAAATTTGCTTTAGTATTTCTCGCGTGCTAGAAACTAGCGAAATACTAACACTTAGAAAGAGAATGCTTTAACACTGAATAAAATAGTGCTATAGAGAGTAAAAGATTCCCATATCTTGCGCTGCCCATCTTTTAACTTTTTCAGTGACATGGTTTCAAGCAAAAAGAAGTGAAGATAAAGAAGATAATAGGCTCTTTTCACAATGAAAAGGGAAAGCTTTTATTTATCTTTGTGTTTGATAAGACACTCAATAGTTTCTCAGACCAATTGTTTATTGTCTTAAAGGTGTTTGTTTAGTATGATGTTAAAAGTCTTAGTTTTGTTTTGCCAAAAATTCCAAAAGTGTAACTGAATAAATGCGGTCTTTAAAGAATGTGGAAGAGGAAAATTGAATGAGGCGAACTGAACTTCAGTGCGTAAACTACATACTAGTCAGTAAGTGGGATTTGATCGAGATCAAGACTTAATTTATTAACATTTTGCTTTGACTATGTGAGACCCACAGTTCATTCATGTTCATGGAATCTTTCTGTTCTAAAATAAGTGAGAACCTTTTAATCAATCTACTGAAAATTCATTTTAATATCTCATTATCATGGCAACTGTACCAATATAAATATTCCGATGCTTTTACAATTAGTGAATATTTGTCATTTGTGATGCGTGACATAATCTTTCATTGTTGTAATTGTACGCAACCAGTCAAAACGAAAAGTCCTGCAGATTTTTAGTTTTAATTTCATAATAATTCATAACTTTCAATGTTTAGGGTAGACCGGGTCATGTTTACGTGGATTTTTTTAAATGAATTTTCTAATTTTTATGTTTTGACTTAGGAAATTTTAGACCTTGTGGTTTTTGAAGCAGTTAATGAAGTCAAAATTTTGATATTCAGTTGTTGCTCAGTTTGTGTTTTTAACCGTAAAAAAAAATTTTTTTAGTTCAAGTTTATGCATAGAGTGGGGCATGTTTACGCATATTAAAAGTGATACCATGAAATAAGTGAAATAGATATTTAACCAAATTTAAATGCTTTATTTCTCATAAAACACTGTTTAAAAATAAGAAAATTACAAATTATTAGTTACAGAAAATTTTATAGGATAAACTGAAATCATAGGGCTTATTGCTGACCACGTTTTGATATCCAAGACATTGAACCCAGTCTTGTCCGTTTTAGGATTGGTTTTGCGCTTTCAAACAATAGATGCTCACACAATTTTCTACTTCGTAAGCAGAATCGTTCACTAACTTCCTTTTAGCAGAATGCACTAAGTTTTTCCCTGTCTCAGGCTCTGATTTCATACTTTGATGTCTTTGATGTTCTTTGTTGTCTTCTATTTCTGCTAGTTCTACTCCCTCCTAAAATATTTAAACTATCATTAAAACCGATATTTTTAACTAGGGTTTGTTTTGCAACTTCACTTACTTTTCGGCGTAAAACCAGAGAATCAACTCTCTCCTATGAGCCCCATGTCTGATTTTTTTTTTTTTTTTTGTAAAATTCGTTGTTGAAAAATGTTGAAAAAATCGCATGCTGCTTACTCAGAGTCGCATCTTCAGTGAGGAATAGTGATTTAACCAAGTCTCAATGGAAAACCTTTTTTATTATTTTGACATCTAACGGGATTCTGTTAGTGTTTTGAATATAATGTCTTACCATCTTTAAAGTAAAGAAAATGTATTGCAGGCTGAATAGTGTATGAAGTTAAAGCTGAACAGGCATGAAAATAGCACGATATGATTATAAGTTATAAGATACGAATCTGTTACTGAACTAAAAATTAAATGGGGAATTTCAAAAATAAATAGCATGAAAATACTAAAAAGGTTTGAGACAGTACGGGGAGAAAAAAGCGTCAAGGACACGTTTAGAAGTAAGACACTGTAAGAACGAGCGTATATAAACGGTCTCTGATGTCAATGCGTAAACTTGACCTTTGCCAAGTTTGGATTTATTTTTAACATGCAAGAAAAGTTAATAACATTTCTGTTCATACAACTAAATTTCTAAAAAGCATAAAATTCTGCTAATTTTTATATCATATTTGTTTATTCTTAACTAAGTATTATTTATTCACAATAAGCTTCAAAACATTCAACACAAAATTTATTCAACTTTGCGAAAAAGTCTTGATCCTTTACACATGCTAGACCGAAGCTCGACTGGTGCTCAGAAACTTGTGAGAATATTTGCTAGGGAGCAACATCAATCTTTTATGACTGTTGGCTCTCCAGTTATAACTTGTCACTGCGTAACGTGCCCCATGCGTAAGCGTTCCCCGGTGTTCCGTACTTTCATTTCTTGTAAAAATAAATGGGGGAAAAAATTCTATACAAATGACGCGACTTTGAAATATGCCGTTTTATAATTTCCGATTGTTATTTATTTATTCACTAACTTATTTTTTTCCTTTGCAGTAAATATTTTAGTGGGCCTTAAACTTGGCTTAAATGAAAAAAATGAAAGCAAAAATTAATATTTTGCTTACAAACAAAAAAGATGAAGAGGTGGTTGCAATATGTTGCTTTAATAAAAAACTAATCTGGTTATTTAAAAATATCAAAATGTTTTGAAACGCTTCGATTTAAGGGGGGAGAAATGGCAAAAATATTTTTTTTTTAAATTTTTCTCTCTCCTTTGCTGCTTTCGAGAAGCTATTTCCTTCTATTCATACGTACTAAATAAAGAGTTCTTTGAAAACACGTGCTTGTGATCAGTTTTTTTTTTTTTTGCTCATTGGGATGCTGTTTTCTTATGTGTAATGCTACATTTTTACACATGTCAACATTTTTCTTTCCCTTTTCTTTTTTTTTTATCCTCAAGCTCTTTTATTTTATACATTTTTTCCCTATCAGTTAGTTACTTTTAACAAAAAATACGAAATGTTGTTTCTGAAAAACTTAGCTTATACAATAACTTGATTTCAAATAAAAAATTAAAAAAAAATAAATAAATAAAATGCGATAGTTTCATTATACAAAAAGATGTTTTTCGAGGCAGTGCCTCGAATTCAGGTGGGAAAAATTCTCAATTTTACCGAATGAGGCTCTGAATTTGGATGAATAATCTAATACGAGCGAGCTCATATGAATGCATTTAATAAGAAGAGACATATGGTATTATTCGAAAAAATAAAATGCAATATTGAACTGCTGTCCCCAAGTTTGCCGAACCGCCAGACAAATGTTGGCAAATGATAATTTTTTGGGAAGGTCATAATGACCTCTCGTGACCTCCCATAGGAGCGCCACTGAACGCAATTACTGATAACATTTTGAAGATATAAAACAGTATCTCTTTTTCTTTGAATTTCTCTCTTTCTTTCGCATATTTTGGACAAGCATGATGAAAGACAAGTGTTGACGCTTTTGGCAAGTGTGCTTTTTTAAAAAATCAGAGCACGAACCAGAAACTGGCTTCCAAGGATGACGATGACATTACAATTCTGAAAACTGATAATGGCAAATTTCAACTCTTCAAATTGTGCGAGGGTCTATATTTGAGAAAATTTGTGCACGATCCCTTTCGTGAACAATATTCACACTACGTATTCCAGCTATAACAAGATGTTTACCTATTCACGTGATCAGCCTACGGCATACGATCAGAGAAAACAAAATTTAACGCTTTACCAGTCACAGATGCAACTAAAGGCTCCGAATGGACTTTCACAGAAAATTGAGAGCGACGCTTTTTCTTCTTCTTTTTGTCTTTCTTCTACTTTCTTGTTACTCTTTCATTATGCTTGAGTTTTTTTTCCCTTTCTATCGTCTCCGGGTGCATCTCTTTTCGCTTATTTGTTTCCTTCTCACATCCTTTACCGCCTTTTATCTCTCTCGCTAACGTTTGCACAAAATTTCGGAAATAAGAAAACACTTCCAGAATTCTTCATTCAACTTCGACGATAATTAGGAAATTCTAATCTTAAATGCTTTGTGAATGCAGGAAAGTATTGCTCACCATTTTTCGACCCTTCGTGAAATTAATTGATGTGAACTAATTACATTAATATCAAGTTGGTTTCTTTTAATATTGTTTCTCTGAATCTTGAACGGAATTTGATTAACAGTTTCTCTTTCATGACATATCTCAGCAATGTTATTTAATGAGAAAAATGGCTTAGTATCTCCATGGATGAAAGGCATTAGCACTATTTGGAAACAGGTTTATTTTCCAAATTCGCATATGTTTATTCTTAACGTCACAGATCTTGTGTATTAGATGCGTCGACGTACCTTATTTAGTTGTTTCTTTCAGTTTTGTTCGCCAATTACGTGCCAGTTTTTGCTTTCTTTATTTCTGCTTTATAATTTACCGAGACTCTTTCCTACGCTGCACTAAGTGTATTTATTGTGTTAACGTGTTTAAAAATTTTCCGAAATAATTTTAGGATGAATATACTGCCTTAAAGATTTCGAGGGCATTGAAAATAAAATTATTACCAAAGGTATAAACTATAAAATCAAAGAGTTGTATTCGAAGCGCTTATTTTCAGCATCGAATCAAGTGTGATACACTACCAGCGGCGGATTCAGGGGAGGGTCAAAGGATCAGCTGACACCCCTGTGATAAGAATTTTATTATGATAATTTTAAAATTCTTTTAGATTGAAAGAATAGTACGTGGAGTCAATGTTAAATTTTTTTCACTTGATTCTGCTAGGTATTTCTTCTTAGCGCATCATAATTAAAAGGATTGACTCTACGTTTTCTGGGCTATTTTTATTTTGAGATTTTTGTTCATTTTCTAAAGAATATTCATATCTAATGAGCTTAACGTTTTTTCAGAGCTCTCTTCCATCTCAAACCACGTGTGTGTGCGCGTGCTTTTCCCATCATGACTAATGTGTCTGCCTAAGAAAATGTGGCTTTTGATGAAAATATGAGGGAATATGATCCACACATGGTTCAGGTTGCGCCATTGGAAGTTTTAGGAGGAATGGGGAAATGGCGATTTGAAAGGGTTTTTGTCTCATCTGGAGTAGACGTGCTCCGTAGCATATAAGGGGTGCTCCATAACCCTTGGGAGGATGGGCTGATGATACTATGATTAACTGATACTTTTTATGATGGAGGTCTGTCCATTGAAACTTGACCCCCCCCCCCCTTACAAAAATTTCTGGATCCACCCCTGTACACTACACACGACAGAGTTCCCGTACTTACCACTACACGAGGTTTAACACGTTGGATGGGGCTTTGAAGAAAGCTCTACTTTTTGATCCAGACCTGCAGTCGAACAACCCCTGATCCAGAACTCCCAGAGATATCCATTTGGGATGGGAACTTGAGAACTTCATGACCACGAACATACCTAACGTGTCGCTTCAAGAGGGTATAAAATTTATCTCATTCCTTCTCCCTTGTGTCCGCCAAATTGATTTAAAACGAATCCATTTAAATAAATTGAGATAAAATGTAAATAAATGAATGAAGAAGCAATACATTTCTTCATTACATTGACAATGTATCAAGAAAAATATGAAAATATTTCCTATTTCAAAAAACAAAATGATGTTTTATTTTTATTATTTTTATTCTTATCGATGAGCTGCGCTGTAAAAGACTGCAAAAAGGATAATTAATCTTGTTCAACATCTTTCTTTTTAATGCGCTCAATCATTAAAAAAAGTGCCGATTTATGAAAAAAAAGTTTTTTTTTTTTTTAATTTTCATTTATCATACAATTTTTCAAAAAATATTTCGTTTTTATGAAATTTTATTTCAGTCAGAAATAGTACAACAAAATGAATTAAAGTGGATTAAATTTGAAAAATACATTCTAGAAATAACGTTAGTAATTGAACAAAACCAAACCCTGTGGCATGACAGCCTGTGAGGGCCAAGAACAACTGTGCCCAGTCAGTTTTCCTGACCGGGGGCTCTGGTGTGCAAGGCAGATGTTCCGGTTAGGTGGTCAGCCTAACGCGGAACCCCCAGTGTTTAGTTTCCAAGTACGCTTGGTACTCATTTTATCAATCCACTGAAGGGCTGATAAAATAAATAGCTGAGACAACCATGTCCAACCCCAGAACAAAGACCCGCACAATTTCAAGTGTAAAAATTAGAACATACGATCATGAATTATAAAAGAAAAAAAGTAGAAGCAGAAGAAAATAGTTAGAAAGTATTTAACAGAAACGCTTAGGAATATATTGTAAATTTTTTTTATACAAGGAATAAATGGGCCAAATGTGATTTAGTGAAAAATATTGATTGGTCAGAAAAACAGTTTCACAGGAACAGAGGAAAAGAAATGCCCAGCGATTGCAAATGAATCTAAAAATTGTCTGTGTCTTTGCAGAGAGCTAATTAGACTGTCTGATACAAGATCTGCAAGATAAAAGACGAAGACATCGTTTTGAATAATTCATGGCGACAAGTAAGAGAATATCAACTGGTAAAAATGTATTATAGAAAAAAAAAGGTTCTTTCCATCAGGGTTACAGTATGAAAAATCATTGCAGCTCCAGGCGAAATTGAAATAGAAGAACGAAAAGTGACTCGTTCGTTTAGGATTAATTGATAGGAAAATCTTCCGGCTGCGAAAAGAAGAAATTGTTTTACTCTTGGTTCGTTTTATATTTTTGGAATGTAATTCGAGTTCATTGCTGAGCTAAATATTAAAATGTATGCCGACAGAAAATGTGTCAAAATTTTGCACTGTAAATACATTGATTTTATTAAACTTTGCATTGAACCAAAATGGCTAATTGCAGGAACCCCCTAATTCTTGGGAGACAGCAAAAAAGAACTACAAATTCGAAACCGCAATATAATCAACGTCATTAAAAAAGTAACGATTCAATTAACATATGAATTAGTGGCATTGTACTCACAAGAAAGAATAATTCATTATCATATTTTAACGATTTTCTAAATAGAAATAAAAGAAAATTAGTCTACCAATTTTTCTTTTAAAATAAAATTATAAGAATTTAAACATTTCTATTGTTTTCTGTTGGAATAGGAATCTTTAGCTGCAACAAATTAAACGTTGAAAAACATACCAGTTTTTTTGTTAAATAAAACTTTTTCTGAGAAACACAACTTTTTTTTTTCGCTTTAAGCACATATAAAGCAACATTTTTTAAATATAACTTTCGAGAGACGAAGGAGAAGCGCGATATATCAGAATGAGCGGTATACAGAGGAGCGATGTAACGAGGGGTTACTGTTGTTGGGTAGCTTTGAATTACCGGTTGATCGATCCCAGTTGTGAGTAGAAATATTTTTTTTCTCTTAAAAGAAAAAGTAAATATTACCTTACATATGTTCAAATCTTCTTGTACAACTATGTTTGCAAGCAAACTTGAGCACATATAAGATTATTTTGCACTAGCTACAGCTAGATGCTTGCGCAAACAGCTCCTTATGCTTGAGCATGTACGAGTATACACGAGGGCGAATCCAGCTTCTAGTTTTAGAGGAGATCATTATCGAGAAGGGGGGGGGGCGAAGTGCAATTTTTGTGTACAGTAGGGGTTTTCGAAACATTTGCCCCCAAAATACAGCTTAAGGGTTGTTTGAGAAGGGGGAGTCATGAGTCTCTCTTTAGATCCGCACTTGATCTTAAACTGTCTGATATAATGAAGACATAATAATAGAATTTTTATAGACATATTAGTCAGCTAATACAATCAGGGTTTTGCACTTAAGTAATATAAATTTATGTAAAAAACTTGACTTCCATTTACACCAAATATTTTTCTCACCTAAGACTTGACTTCCCTTTACACCAAATATTTTTCTCACCACCATATATAATGCATTCAGTCATATTCTTTTATCTGAGAAATCCTCGCTCCTGAGTGTTTTTTTATTTTCTTAAAAGCAAAAACCAGGAATTTCGATCCGGGGCGCATTATATCTCTTATGCTCTTCGCGGCGTATTCGTGCAAGAGAACGCAAATTGCCTCATCCCTCTTTGTGTCACCGGCGCATGCACAGGTGACTTCCTTCTAGGCTCCATATTTATGAACTCGAAGTCTATTTCGCCTCCGATATGGCATTCCTTAGGTGTAACCCGACAAATCCCGGTCGCCTAACCTTTTGGCAGCCGCGTCAAAATCGAGTTTCCGGAGAAATATTCGAGTGCACACTTTTCTGACCGACATGTGAGAAACTCGCAGTGAATTTCCGCACTCCATGAAATATTCAGCGCCGCAGTTGCAAATTCAATCGCGTTACCGATATGGATCCTGTGTTTGGAGACAAGCTATGTGTTTGGTACCTTAGATTTTGCATGTGATAGTAAATTTGAGGGGCTGATCAATCACCGCCAAGCGCGAAGGGAGGGAGGGGGGCGGTGTTGTAAGTTTACGTGGGGAACTGTTAGGCGGAATTTTCACAAATCGATCAAGTGTGAGGCAGTGTCCGATGGAACATTTTTTTGCTGCCATGTATGCCCTTAAATTCCGTTGATTTTCTTTTTATACAAAAGATCTTCTCGGGTATCTGTGGAGAACTTGGAGATGGCATTTATATATGTAATAGCATATTTAAGACGATTTTGTTCAGAATTAAACCCCGATGCTAATTTTTGTTACTCAGATCTATGATTTATCTGTAAGTAAAACCGCAATTTAAAGCTCAGGGTAATGTTTGTGTACAAAGTATAATGATATGGCATTCTGATAACTCATTGGAAGTGATTAAAATGGACAATGAATACAACTATGAACGTTTGGAAAAATCTTCAAACTTTTTGTGAAATTACCGGTACATGTTATCGAATTACAAGGAATTCACTTTTCTGTGCAAGTATATGAAACTGTGAACTATCTCTCAAAAAGATGACAAAATTTTTTGTTTCTCTCATAGTTTCGTGCCTTTGCACGAAAGCACGAGTTCTTTGTTTTTTCGCTAGTATATGCATTTCGCTAGTATACTCTGGAAAGGATCAGCTATTAGACTCATGGACCTGCCTCCATACAAATGTCAGTTGAAAATATAAAATCGTGAGATTATTATACATGGAAAGTTAAAGAATGATTTTATCCTTTGATATGGTGTCAATGGTTGACGATGAATAAATTGCAGAAGAAAAAAAAAAAAACTAAAAATAAATAACTTAAAATTAATATAAGGAAAAAAACTCCCAGGAAAGTGAAGCTTTTCCTTTTCGGACTTTTTATTGTGAAAAAAAAAAAAATGTTTCGAAAAACTTACCCTATTAATAACCTGTCAGACTATCACTAATTTAAGAATTGGATTAAGTATTTTGAAAAATAAGTGTCAACCAGTAATAAATGAAATTGCATTTGTACTCTTTTGAATTGCTTTTGACTCATCAAAAAGTTATTTTGTGTGATTACCGAAATTTCAAGAAATACGAATTTGAAAATTATCTTTCAAAAATATATTTATTAATTTTCTTTTAATTTTTTATAATTATTATTTTTTTTAAGTTTGCAATTGAATTATTCATTGCTCGATTGTGCGGGGATTGGGATATTTCTTTACTTTTTTTGCTTGAAACTTCCTGAAGAATTGTGCGTAGAGTTCGGGGACTTAACTTTTATATTCAACCTCCGGAAAAAAAAAATGTGATTTAAATTTCGAGCTATAATATATTTTCACAAAATTATTAAAGCCAAAAATGTATTTTCAATCCTTTTGGTGACGTAGAGGGTAATGTTTCTTTCAAATTCGATCTGAATTTCCGCGAAAAAGCTCCTTTTATATTGGTTTTTGTGATTGATTGTCTTTAAAGAGTCAAAAGCAAGAATACCTCCTTATAGGCGGTCGAAAAGTACTATACCTTTTATGCTTAAGCTGTGTATGTAAATTGAACTTTTTGCCAGAGGGTATGAAAAACTGTGAAATCAGCATATAAGGAAACGTAAAAATCAATCTTAAAAATTCAGAAGTAGAAGAAATAGATTCGTGTGAAAGTTATTTGTTTTTCTTATGAGCATTTTGTGTTCTATTTTGCAGACAGTCTTTTTTTATTTTTATGGTTGTATTTGTTTTAAAATATTCAAAGGTCGCCAAAGAAGCAGTTTTGCACCAAATAGGTTTCCATGTTTGGAAATGAAGCTTCTTTTTCTCTTTTTATTTTGTTTTCCGAGAGAGTAAAACAGGCTTGTGAGTTAAGTGATTTATAAAAAGAAATTTCATTTCAATTCACGAGGTAGCATTAACAAATATTTTTTGTAAAAAGCATTGACTTATCATGCCATTCCATTTTAGAGAAAAATTATAAATTAATGCAATGGTATACTTATTATTTATTAATTTTCTAAAAAGTAGAACTCATTCGATTACTGTCCATTTTCCTTTTCTTTTTGCTTTTATTTTGCAATTCAGTTATTCTAAATTGGAATCACCACCCACTTGTCCATTTTATTAATTGTTATGTCCATTTCTTTGAAGTGAACTGAATGCTCATGTTCCGTATTTGTTTTACAAATTTTCATCTAATCACTCTTAAATATCATCAAAATTTTATTCTTGAGTTTCTTTTGTTTGTTCCTTTTCTTTGTCCTAAATATTTCATTTATATTCAACACATAATTATTATATACAATACACAAATACATCATTCCATTCAAAAACGTTAAATTTGTTTCTGTATTCAACACATAATTATTATATACAGTACACAAATTCATCATTCTATTCAAAAACGTTTAATTTGTTTTCAAAATCATCATTATTATTCAAAATATAAAATGTCCTAAAAACTTTCGCAGAGTTTAAAGCTCATTTTCAAGGTTTTTAAATTTTTTTTAAGGTTTTAACTTGCTGCTTTTTAGTTTCAGTTATCTTTGATAAAATTCCTCCGTTTGTTAACTCTTACTGAATACATTTTGAGACGTTCGATACCATAGAGGCAAAAGCTCATTTGATTACTTATCTGCGATATCTTATCATCGAATCCTTTTCAAAATTCACTGAAACGCAACTTACTAAATCTCATTATGTAAATGAATTTTCACGGTATTCGAATGTAGGGCAATTAGTGTTTCTTACGCACACTGTAAAAAAAAAAAAATGTGTAACCTTACTCCATAAAATCGGTGGCAACTCAGCTGCCTCAACTGCTCTGGAGTAACTTAACTGATACAAATGGTGTAAAGTTAAAAATCGCTTGTGGAAGGTTTCACCATGGTAATGTAACTATAGCGTAGCGTCTCACTCATTTCTGCGTAAGGTTACACCAGAATTTTCTGTATGCTTACAGATAAATTTCTTGAAAGGTTGCACATTAGCAAAAATTAAGCTCTCATCTGACTTTCTTGAACGATTTATCAAGTTCATGCTTTTCAACAACCAATATACACCAATTATTTATTTATCTTAATATAAAAACAAGAAATTTTTATTGCAGAAAAAGAGGAGGCAAATGACCTGAGTGGGGTCCGAACACGCGACGCGAGTCTCACAGAAAAGGTCGCTTTTACCACACGACCACCAAGGACGGTTTACGCATGCGCTTTGAATTCTACTGAAACCATAGTGCAAAGTTCCTCCAACAATTTGAGTTTTTTAAACAATGATGCCACACACTTCAGAATCTGTGTAACTTCAGAATCCGTTAATACTGGTAACCTAACGCATTTTTTTAAAAGTGCAATAACTTACTGATCTTGAAAACTATAAGTCAATCGTCATTCAATTTTCAGTGTACTTAGGGGATACGACTTTCTTGCGCACAAGCAAAATACTAAGACATTTTTTTTCCATTAAACAATTTAAACACATTGTTGCGTGTTACCTCCAGTAAACCCCTATTTTTTCGGACACTATGAAACCGGATTTCGCTTAATGCGGATAGCCGTTTAGAACAGTCACATACTGTATAAATAAAAATAGAGTGAGCGCAATAATATGTTTTTGTTCACCCTCTTTTGCACTTTATTATTGGATCTTTGTGATTTTGTGCAGTTTAATATTTTACTCTCTTGAATTCAAAATACAATTTTTACTGTGCACAGTAGTTTGTTTATGCACCGTGGCTCAATTTATAGGTTAATTTGTTTAATCCATGCATTCATTACTTCGGACCACCTGGATCCCCTATTAGTTCGGATTAATGAGGTTCTACTGTACATATTCAGGGTGATTCTTCCAAAGGTCGAACTTTTTCCTCCCTCGTTTTCAACCAGTCTCGAGGACGAACTCGCATAGCCGATTAACCAATGTAATATTAAATTCTTCAGGTGCCTCAAGTCTCAAGTCAAGTCAGAGTTAATCTGATGTGTACGAAAATCGGACTGAATGTTTCATACTGCATATCATTTGACATATTTCTTTTTTTTTTTTTTTTTTTTTTTTGTATTTATCTTATTTTTTATTAAAAAATTTCAGGATCGGATGTACTGCCGGATAGTTTCCTTATCTTGCTACTGCCAATCATCAGGTATATTGACCAGATATGCCGGATGCAGTATGTTGACCGCATACGGATACCTGCTGAATTTCTAATGTTAATTACTTTCATAAAGAATCTAAAGCTCAGTAACGGGTCAAAATTAAAAACTTACCTAGCGGCGGCAATTTTGGCGTTCCATTTCTAATCTTGGCAAAAAAAGTTAGTTCTCTTATTTCAGTTGGTATATTTACTGCAATCGATCAAGAAAGGATGCGAAAATCGAAATCTTCTAGAGAATTGAAACGTGTGACATTTTCTGACGGAATTTTTATTCCCAGCAGAAGGAAAACAACGAACCAAGAGAAAGAAGAAAACGAATAAAAGTCAACCTTCCCTCCACCTCTACGTTCTCTTTACGAGAAAAAACTTCAAAATATATACTGCCTTGTTTCGAATGTACGAAAACATAAATGTGGATGGGGTTAGGGAAGGGGTGTCCTTTTCCGGAAGAGGTGTCAAAAATCAAACGGATTATCGTTATTTCGGATCTTTTTTGAGGAATAGCTTTTTTCTTCGCGTTTTCGGCTTAAAAAGTTAACGTCACTTCACGAAGTCGAACTGTCATTAGCTTCTAAGTTTATTTTTTGCTCAGAATATAAAGCATGCATTGATGTGATAGATTTTTTTCAAAAATAGTTTTTGCATGTAATGAGATAAATTATCAATACTTAGACTTGATAGCACGCTTTATAATTTATTGAATAAAAATGCTATTTAAATGAATCAAATTGAGTTGTTTTTCCATTTTTTGTCATTTTTCAAAACCGTTTGCCACGATCAACGGACTTATTTTTATCTCATTTTCTCAAAAGATTTTATGAGTCAAATTTTATAAATTTTTATTTTATACGTTTTTGTATTTTTATAAAGAATCAATGCAGTTAATTCCAAACAGTTAATTCCCTACTACTGTTAATTCTAATTCATTTCATGGGAAACGTCAGTTTGTCGTCGTTAACGTTTCAGAATAAACTGAAAAATTCTTATGAATCAGTTCAATTTTTCTGAAGTTAAGAAATCAAGGAATTTTAAATCTAGAAGATGCTTCTTTATCCCATTTTGTTTTTGTTAGAGTTTAAAAAAATAAATAAATAAATTCTCCTTATTTTAATTCGCCACATCGTGCAGTATACTTGCGATCACGTTCCTCGTTTTCATGTTCATTGTACAGCTAACACAGCAGTTTAAAAAAAAAAAAATACTTGATGGTTTTTACTCATTGCAATTGTTTGCCTACAAATTTTGCTATTTTGTTTTGGAAGTTTCTCTTTTTATTTCATTTTTCCTCATTGTACAGCTTTACAGAAGTATATTTATGCACACTTATTCGTGTGTAGAACTAAAAAAAACTGTTAAATACTATCAGCTCAATAACTGACTAACTAAACGGTAACGGTAAAAACCGTGAACTGATCAGTTGCAAAAGACTGCTGATTCTCAGAAAAACTAGAAATGAATAGCATTACGGTGAAAAACTTGACAAACTGTGCTGCAATCGATAAATTTCGCTATTTTGTGTTGGCAGTTTCTCTTTTTATTTTATTTTTCCTCATTGTACAGCTTTACAGAATGATATATATGCACAATTATCAGTGTGTAGAACTAAAAAAAAAAAAAAAACAACAAACTGGGAAATAATATCAGCTCAATAACTAACTAAATGGTAACGGTAAAAAAACCGTGGACTGATCAGTTACAAGAGACTGCTGATTCTCAGAAAAACTAGAAATGAGTAGCACTACGGTCAAAAACTTGACAAACTGTGCTGTAATCGATCGTCATTAAACTGTTAAACTATCATTAACATCCAGCTATACAGGAGATAACGTCCATTAAACCGAGATCTAAGGAGGGATAACGCGCTATAAAATATGATAGTGTTTATTAAAACGAGAAATAAACCGTGTTTCAATCAAACATGTTGATTATGGATCATTCACATATTGGACAGTGCTATGCCCCACTCAATCGTTAATTGGTCAGTTATCCGTTAATTCAAATAAACCGTTAAATTCTAGGCAACGTAACGTTGAACAATTATACCTCTTTCTCTTAGTCATTGACGCTTTTCTACTGTTTGCTTAAACCAGGGCTGCGGAGTCCTAGTCAGAGAGGTTGTTGGTTGTGTTGAATTTATTTCCTCAAGAGCCTTAATAGGCTATACTGCGCCAAATCGAAGGCTTTAAAATTCCAAAAATTGCAGTCGGGACTGCCCTTTTCCCTCCAAGTCCTATTCTTCCAGTGCTGCCGAGTCAAAGTCGGAGTTGGACATGATTTTAGTTGAATGGATTCAGAGTCGGAGTCAAAGCTTCTAAAATTTCTGGAGTCGAAGTCGGTCATTTTCCTTCCGACTCCGCAGTCCTGGTTTGAACTGGGATAATCCACCGAAATGATGCTCGTTGAAACGTAAGCCGTCCCTTACTGCCTTAAATTGACTAGCAACGGCACGGTTTACCGAGTGGTATTAGTTACAACAGCAAAAGAAATTCAGAGCCTGATTTACCTTTTGGTCTATCTTGACGCATGGAAATTACAGACCATTTATGAAATTGCTACAAATATAGATTTTGCTTAATCGAGAGCAGTGTGGCTCGAAATACAAAACAGGCATTTATTTGTCTCTAGTACGTATTCCTTAATCTTAACCATCTAGCCTGTAGCATATGCAACGAGGAAAAGGGTGTGATAGCAATTCTACAGCTTCTGTAACATACTACAGTAAAACCTGTAAAGTTGACCACCCTTGTTAGTTGACCACCTCTCTAAGTTGACCGCTATTTTCAGGCACAGAATCTGATCTGTGCCTGAAAATAGCGGTCTTATAATTCCTCTTCTATAAGTTGACCACTAAAGTAATGCGCCGCAAATGGTCAACTTACACAGGTTTCACTGTATTCGAGAAGGCCTCTGACATATGCTTCTGGACTACTTCCATAACATTTCTTAATCGTTCGCTATTGTGTTTCTTCAGATCTTTTGCTGGCAGTAGCTATCTAAATCTAAAACAACTAAGCAGACAGTTTTCTTATCCAAATCACTATAAATATAAATGTTTTGCCCATAGCTTTTACCTCACATTAAAACATAATTCATGGGATCTTATGAAAACATTTATTACGTATCTTTTCATAAAACACCGTCATAAATATGGAAATGCACACCTCCATATATGATGCCGAATCAAATAAATATGCTAATGAATTTCAAAGCCTTAGGTATAGAAGAATTTATGTTGATATGAGGTTGAAATCCTTTGACGATTTATTTCACAATTGCGAAACGCTTTTCGTAAAGTACCACATCAATTCTGTCACGTATTTCTGAACGAGGCTTGAAAATGCCCGATTATTAATAATTGCTATTTATAATTAAATTGATTCTAGAAAACGTGTATTATAAATTTCGAAGCAGTAAAATGAGTTCCATTCATTCGAAACCGTTTCTCTTTTTCGGATACAAAAATATTTAAGTTATTCTTCTGTTATTCAAATGAGTTTCGCGATTAATGACTTTGTAGAAAGAAGCAAAATTTATTTTATTCTTATATTTTTAATTCTGTCATGTTATATTGCACTTTTGTTATTTGAATTGCGATTAGAATTCGTTTGGAAACTGTTTTTGCAATAAAACATAAATTGTTTTGCTGCATATATTTTTTCAAATTTAATAGGAAGGTATTTCGGATGAGCCTTTTTCTGTTACGGTAATTTAAATTGATCCATTTGATAATACATATTACAAAATAATGCTTGGATAACTGTAAGATCACAAGAAATGTTATGTTTAGTTTAAAAAACTAGGTGGACTTTGTAAAAACTTCGTTTTAGCCAAAATAAATGATTTTAATTAAATTTTTAAATTATTTGAAAACTGCTTCACTTAGTATTTCGTCCAGAAATATATTTTACGCCTCCACAAGGTAAGGGAGGGTAAGGGTCACATTCGTGGAAAATCATAAATAATCCTCAACAATTAAGTCAGCGTATTTTAAAGCTTTGTATCTTCAGTAAAAGTTTAGCATGTAAAAAAAAAAAAAAGTAGGCATTTAAAAAATATTATATTTGAATGCTTTGTTATTCTTAAAATACAAACAGTGCTTAAGTGCTAAAATATAGGCTAGAAATCAAAATAGTACACATCTTTCTCTGCCATTTTTTAGTAAGTTTCTCCTTAGAAAATTTTTATTGAATGTGATTTTTAATGTTTTCGTATATAGTGAAATCCTTTTACAACGAACTTCAAAAGACCGCAAATTCTGTTTGTTGAAACGGAACTCAAAGAATGTAATGGTATGCAAATCGGGACTAAAAATGTATTTGGTTGGAACGGATATTTCTTTGTATTGGTATATGTTGAAGCAAAATTTCACTGTAGATAACTCCTCCAAATACGTTTTCCACTTCCAAAGGATTTCAGAATGTACTTTCCTGACTTGAATCTCTTTCTCCTTGAAAATCCTAATTACTTGTGTAATGTGTATCACATAATTTGAAACTTCATATCACAAATGCAAGTTCATTCTGCCAAAATACTAGAAGGGGAAACACTTGGAAGGAAAAAACTAGATTGGAAATATTTTCCTCAACATAAAAAATAAGTTCATAAAAATAACTAGAAGAAAAGCATAGTTTGATATCCCGCCAGCCCATAACTACTATCCCCTTGCTAAGAATTATAAATAGAGCATTTTTATTGGTAAAAAATGAACTTAAAAAATATGCAATTTGCTAGCTAGCATTGTTGACGAAATTCCCTTCGGAAATGTTTCGTATCATGACAAATGTATTACATCGGCCGGGATTCTGTGAAATTTATTGCCTTCCTTTGTGGATAAAAATTATCTTAATCGGCCGCTTTCGCTATCGGTCTCCAGAGAGTAAACCCCAAAGTTAGGACAGCACTGCACTAAGTAAAGTGTGCATTTATATTAAACGGCCAATCGGGAGATTGCGATGTGGTCCGGCTGTGTCCGGGATTCCCTTTTTGACAGGGCTGTCTGGGTCTGGTGACAAAGATCTCCCCCAGCTTCGAGTAGAAGTACCACGTGTTCGTACATTCCTCTGGGGAGAGAGTAAACTTGGAGCTGAAGAAATGTTGTCCTTTTAGATTAAAGAAAAACTGGATCCCCCAGTAGTCATTAATTATATGAGTTGTCATTCGATACCTCGGAGAAGGGCGCGAGCGAATAAATTGCCTTTTCCATCCGCACTTGATTTCTCGTTTTGAAATCCAGTGCCAACTGTGCGGAAAATGACGGTTGTTAATACCGCGCATACATTTTTTTTTTTTCATTTTGAAACCGAATTTTAAATGATATGCGATGGAAAATAGGGTAGGGTGGCCCAAAGCGAATAAGTCGCCCAAAGCTGGTAGGCCTTCGTAAGCCCCCGCATGGTGTGAATTACACGAAATCACGCGTATACATACACGACAACACGTAACACGACACATATCACACGTAAACACCCCCGAGTTTTAATCAATCCCGATGAAGCAGCAGTGAAGCGGCATGGCGCAACCTGGCTTAAAATAAAAAAAAAAAAAAAAATACATTTCTAAAAAAAAAGAAGTTCTGTAACTTGTGATTAGTCGAAGACCAGCTTATTTTTTTGATTGTCAATAATATTACGTTATTTTGACGCCATCCACCTACAAACTACGATGGTCATTCTGTTTCT